>NW_024081764.1:179557-214720 GCF_003009895.1 Hyaena hyaena | reverse complement strand
AGACAGACAGAGAGACAGAGAGACAGACAGACAGAGAGACAGAGAGACAGAGAGACAGAGAGAGAGACAGAGACAGAGACAGAGAGACAGACAGAGACAGACAGAGAGACACAGAGAGAGAGAGACACAGAGAGAGAGACACAGAGAGAGAGACACAGAGAGAGAGACACAGAGAGAGAGACACAGAGAGAGAGACACAGAGAGAGAGACACAGAGAGAGACAAGCAGAGACACAGAGAGAGAGACCGAGACACAGAGAGAGAGAGAGAGAGACAGAGAGACAAAGTGACAGGCAGAGGAAAGAGAATCTTAACCAGTCTACACATTCAGCACAGAGCCTGGATCATGACCGGAGCGGAAATCAAGAGTCAGACATTCAGCTGAGTGAGCCACCCAGGTGCCCCTTCCTTTTTAACTGAAATTCTCATTAGTTAATATACAGTGCAATATTGGTTTCAGGAAAATTTAGTGACTCTTCATTTACAACACCCAGTGCTCATCACAAGTGTGCTCCTTAGCATCCATTACCCATCTGGCCCATCTCCCACCCACCTCCCTCCAACAACCCATAGTTTGTTCTCTGGCATTAAGAGTCTCTTGTGGTTTGTTTCCCTCTCTTTTCTCCACGCCCCCCCCCCCGACATCACATGTTCACCTGTTTTGTTTCTTAAATTCCACATGACTGAAATCCTAAAACTTTTTTAAAATACAGGACACAGCATACACTACTATGCTCAAAACTTCATTAGCTCCTCATTTCACTCAAAGTGAAAACTAAAACCATCAGAATGGCTCAGAAGTCCTACAACATCTAACCACTACCACCAGGACTCCCCTCCTCCCCCCCAACACACACGTTTTTCTGTTCCCTTACTCCTACTACACTCATTACACCACAGTCACGGTGCCTTTCCATTCCCTGAACTTCCCAAATCTGGGTTTGGGGCTTATTGCTCTCAGAGCACAGCTTGCTTCCCAACAGTCTTCAAGTTTCTGTCACAGGTTTCCTTTCAGATGAAGCGTTTCCTGACCACTCAATTTAAACTGCAGCCTCCCTCTAATTTAGGAGTTTCTAGACCCCTCCCTAACCTCTCTTTCTCTAACACCAAAAAAAAGTTCTATTAAACCAGTGGTTCTCAAATATTTGGTCTCCAGACCCTTATATTCCTAAAAACTAATGAGGACCTTGCTATGGACGGAGATTTTGTGCCTCTCTCCAAGTCATATTGAAACTCTATCTCCCAACGTGATGGTATTAAAACATAGGGCCTTGGGAAGGTAATTAGGATTAGAGGGTATGAGGATGGAGCCTTTGGGAATGCACTTAGTGCCCCTATGGGAGTCATGAGAGAACTTCTCTATGCCATATGAGATCACAAGAACACAGGTATCCGAGATCTGTAAGCCAGGAAGTAGGTGCTCACCAGATCTGCTAACACCTTGATCTTCAACTTCCCAGCATGCAGAACTGTGAGAAGTGAGCTTCTAGAGTTTATTAGTCCATCCAGTGTAAGGTATGTTAGAGCTGCCCAAGGTAATACAGACCCCAAAGAGTGTTTATGTAGCTTGTCAATGTTTACCATATTAGGAAAACATTTTGAAAATATTCTTTTCAAAATCTTAATAAACCCATTACATATTAATGTTTTCATGGACATTTTTCAAAACCAAAAAATATAGTGAGAAGAAGGGCATGCCTTTATAATTTTTGCAAATCCCAATGTTGGTGTAATAGAAAAATGGCTGGATTCTCACAGCTGCTTCTACAATGTGTCACCATAGGCTGCTTTGGGCAAAGTTTGTGAATAAAATCTGGTCACACACAGATGCATAATTAGAGAAGAGACTAATATTCTCAAAGCTTTTTCATGTAACTGAAGATACTCTTCTTTGATAGTCACAAAAAATGAGGGATGACTTCTTGGACATTACTTACAATCCGGAAATACTAAACCACATAAGTGAACTTTTTGTAATTTTACCTTAAAATTCCTTGATCTTGAATGGAACTTTAAAAAACGAATGATTTTAAAGGTACTACATTGATTTTTTGAAAATTTGGACCAGAATTGTGTACAACTTCTGCATACTGACATACTGCATTACCCAATGTTTCGAAAATCAAGTATCACAACCAACCTCATCAGAAAACTTAGATACTGGGAAGCTCTAAAGGTTGCAGTGACAGGCACACATTTTCCAACTTTATAATTTTCGCTTTAAAGCATGTATTTTATCATCAATAAATATTGTCATTTTTCCTTAACGTATCAAGCTTGCTTCACTCACTTTTACAAAAATGTCTATAAAATACTCAAATCTGAATACCCATAGTTTGTCTCTTATTGAAGTGGAACCATATAATGGTTGTAGGCCATACAATGTAAATGGATCAGCAATAAAAAAGGGACAAAGTACTGATACACACAACATAGATGATTTCAAAATAATGATTCTGAGTGAAAGAAATCAAAGAATGTATACTGTATTCCATTTATATGAAATTCTAGAAAATACAAACTAATCAGAGCTGCCTAGGGGCAAGGACCAGAAGAAACTCGGGGATAATGGAGAGGTTTATTATTCTGATTACAGTGGTTTCATGAGTGTGCACCTGTTTCAAATGTCAAATTGTACACTTCATGTGTGGTTTGTACCACAATTATACTTCAGTAAAGCTATAACACACACCACACAACCTAAAAGTATATTAATGGTGGAACAGATTATAGAACACTTTTATCCTTTCAATTATTATTTTAAAAACAATAAATCTACTTTCACTGGCTCTGATGAAGAGCCTAGGAATCCTGTAACCTTGGGGGGCCAGCAGGGGGTTCAGAATACCATGTAGAGAATATTAACACGATATCCTACAGGCGTGCATGAATATGCACTTGCATGCGCACAAAAGAAGGCATGAAGGGTAAATGAGGAAAGAGACACGGAGGAACAGAAGGGGGTTAATTTTACCTTCTACTTAGCTGACACGCTGCAAAGGGTTTGCATTTCTTTTTCAAAATTTCAAAAGATATAAAGTTATTTCTGAATATGTATTAAAGTATTAACAACAATTACGTGACTCAGTGAAGATTACGTTTCTTCAGGAGAGCACTTGCATACACTTGGTGTCTTTCATACTCTTGGTGTCCTTCCACCCTCACAAGTAAAAACCCCTGGCCATAGTCTCAGCCACTATGGGAATAACCCTGGGGGACACCCTCCTTGAAAACGGCATTTGTCTTGGCGGGCTGAACAGCTGACGCCATTACAGGGAGGGAAGACAGGGAGCACTGGGGTATCCCGAGAAAGGCCCCCCCCCACTTCCCACTCCCCTGGGCCCAAAGCCGAGACAGTTCAAGGGACAAAGGTGAGGTGGGTGTCAGGAGGCTGACAATAAATATACACACTTACAGAAAAGCGCCGGCCAGGCCGTTCCTCCTACAGCTCTTAGAAGAGTGCCAAGGCCCAAGATGGCAGTAAGCTTGACGCCTGGTGCCTCCCGCCCCGCCCCCACCTTATAGGTCTCAGGGCGCATGCGCAGAGCATGACGCTAAGAGGGGAGGCGGGGTGGGAGACTCGCAGCTGGGTACAATCCTTCCTGCTCCAGGGCAAGGCAGAGGCTGCTGCTTGAGGCTCAGGAAGGGCGGTGCCTAATCTGAGCTCCAAGCTGCACATGGACAACCTCACAGCCTTATCTACCTAGGCTGAGGCCTGCATTACAGCCTTGTAGAGGGTCTCAGAGCAAGACTAGGGTGGTGTAGAGAATGTAGGTTTGTCATGAGGGTGTGGCACATTGGGGTAGGGTCCCCTCACTTCTCTGGTTGTGTAAGGTCTGCAGAGCACGTGGACAGACCTATCCTGTGGCTTCCCAAGATAGAAACTCAGGAGCCCCTAATGAATTTACAGATCAGTGAAAGTAATGGCCATTTTTGAACACCTGTTAATTACTTAGGTGTATTACTGTATTTAATTATGTTTCTCTGTTTTGGAGAAACTTGAATTGGAGCTCTGGTTAGCTAGATAGTAGTATTCTATGGTGTGAATTTCCTGATCTCAATGAATATATTGGGGTGATGCAAGGAAACATCCTTGCTGCTAGGAAATAAATGCAAAAGTATTGGGAGTGATTGGGTATGTCAGCAATATACTTTCAAATTATTGGGTGAGGAGCATGTTCTTTCTACCCATCTTGTATCTTTTCTGCAAATTTGAAATTATTTCAAAATAACCTAATTTAAAAAATTTTACTAGCTTTATAAAATGAGCTATGCAACTATCACTATTTTTCCATATTCTGTACACTTTATATTACATAATAATAGTTCCTGGAAAGATTAGGAACTCAGCTATAAAATCATTTAGGTGTGGGTATTTGGGGGAAGACAAAATCTTGAGGTTCATATAAATGTTTTCATGCAGGTTTAATCAAGTTTTCTATTTCTTGTGTGAATTTTGTCATTTTATTTTTTCTACCAATTTTTCCATTTTCCCCTAAATTTTCTGATGTATTATCAAATAGTCTTAATAATACAAGCATATTATTTTAAAAACTGTGTCTGTCATTTCTCCAAAAAAGATGCTCATATAAAAAGCTATATAAAAAGATGCTCATCATTACTTATATCAGGGAAATGCAGATCAAAAGTACAATGAGAAATCACCTCACACCTGTCAAAATGGCTAAAATCAATAACGCAAGAAATAAGAAGTGTTGGTGAGGATGTGGGGAAAAAGGAACCTTATGCACTATTGGTGGGAATGCAAACTATTGTAGACCCTGTGGAAGACAGTATGGAGGTTCCTCAAAAAAATACAAATAGAAATATTGTATGATCCAGTAACTCCACTGCTAGGTATTTACTCAAAGAATACAAAAACCCCAATTCAAAAGGATTACATAGACCCTATATGTTCCAGTGAGTTAACATACAGTGTGATGAGCACCTTGTGATATGTGGAATTTTTGAATTACTATTATACACCTGAAACTATTAAAACATTGTATTTAACTAACTGAAATCAAAATAAAAACTTTTACAAAGAGAAAAAATAATAACAATATAAAATCTATGTCTGTGACCATTTCTTCTTTTATTCTGTATCTATTTATTTATGTCTTCTCATTTTTTTTTCTTGACAGATCTTGTTACTCTTTCTTAGCTTTTCTTGTTCTAATTATTCTAGTTCATGCTTCTTTTCTATATCATAGTCTTTCCTTTTTAAAAATTTCTTTGAGGGGGCACCTGGGTGGCTCAGTCAGTTAAGTGTCCAACTTCGGCTCAGGTCATGATCTCAGTATTTGTGGGTTTGAGCCCCACGTCAGGCTCTCTGCAGACAGCTCAGAGCCTGGAGCCTGCTTTGGATTCTGTACCTCCCTCTCTCTCTGCCCCTCCCCAACTCACGCTCTGTCTCTCTCTTTCAAAAATAAATAAACATTAAAATTTTTCTAAATTTTTAAAATTTCTTTGAGTTTGTTCTATTAATTATTTTAGGTTCTTGTGTTAAATGTTTATTGGCTTTATTTTTAACCTCTCATTTCCTAAAAAATGTATTTAAGCTATAGAAATTTCCTGTAACAGCTTAAGTTTTTCGGGCATAATTTCATTATCATTCTATTTGAAATTTTTCTAATTCCTATTGAGACTTATTTTGTACTCTATGGGACAAAGATACTTTTTTTTAAATTTCTAGATAATGTAAGGTATATTGTTATCTTTTTAATATAAATTTACAACTTGTATTAATTGCATTGTGATCAGAGACTATGGACTATATAATACTGATTAATTAAAATTTCTTGGTGCTTGCTTTTTGGCCTAGTTTCTGGTCATTTTTAAAACATATGTCCATTAGAACAGTTATTAATTTTTCCCAAGTATCAGGTACAGAAAGTGATTTTTTGTCAGCTTCTTATAAATCTGTCAATATTTTCTTTCTACATTTTAATATATTTTATAAAATACATAAAGGTATAAAACTTTTCTGATGAATCTACCATTTTATCAATTTTAATATACTTCTTCAAGTCCAGAAAGTTTTTGCCTTAAAGTTTATTTTGCATGGTATTGATTTAGCTATTCTAGCTTTCATTTAGTTGTTATTTCTTTGGTTTGTTTATCGTTTTCTGTCCTTTTTCCTATTAATCTTCTGTATCTTATATTTTAAGTGTCTCTTGTAAATAACATGTAGCTTAATATTTACTCATGGTCTGTTTGTTCAATGTTTATTCAGACTTAGAACCTTCTTTTTACCTTTTGTCTATTGACAGTGATTGTGGTTACTAATATTTTGTGATTCATTCCTACAATTTTAAGTGTTAAGTGTTTGACACTTTTTCTAGGTTTCTCCATTAATGTTTTCTTTAAGATTAATTGAAAAAAAATGTAACGTATCCTTCTCTACCCCACCCACACCCAGACGTACCATTTTCTTCTTTACCACTTGGGAAATTATTCATTCTGGTACTATCTTTTAGTGTTTGCCCTACATTTTGTAACATTTATTTAATGGAATGAATTCTGAAGTTAATCAATTCCTTTATCCTCCTCTTAAATGATACAAAGACCTGGGGGCATTTTAACTTCAATTATCACCTTCCCCTTTAAAACTTATATGATCTTTCCTGAGGTCTGCTGGGAGGAATTTCCATGAGCATATGACAGACTATCTGCCCCCTGTACTTAAATTACTCCTACTCATCCTTCATTTCTCAGCTCAAATGCCACTTCCTCTGAGAAGACTTCCCAGAGTCTGGGTCAGTAGTCATCAACCTGGGTTATTCTGTACTTAGAAATACCCAAGGGGGCACTGTCATGATAGTTTTAGGGGATTCAATTCCTGGATCATCACCTTTTATGTATAGTCTTCCCTAATATTTATCTGCCTAAGAAACAAGCTACCCATAAGCCTGAAGCTGATAGTTACTTCTCCTTTTCTCCTTTCATTTCATCACTGCTGTGTTCCTACTTTATAAAATAAAGATATGTCCTTATTACTTCTATTTACCATAGTGCTTGATATAAATTCCGCTCAAAGGTTCCTGGGTGGCTCAGTCAGTTAAGTGTCTGACTTTGGCTCAGGTCATGTTCTCACACTTTGTGGGTTCTGGCCCCACATTTAGCCCCACTATTAGTGTGGAGCCTGCTTGAGATTCTCTCTCTCTCTCTCTCTCTCTCTCTCTCTCTCTGCCACTCTGCCCACTCATGCTTTTTCTCTCTCTCAAAAATAAATAAATGAACTTAAACAAAATAAATTCCTGGGGCACCTGGGTGGCTCAGTAGGTTAAGTGCCTCACTTTTGCTCAGGTCATGATCTTGCAGTCCATGAGTTGGAGCCCCATGTTGGGCTCTGCGCTGACAGCTCAAAGCCTGGAGCCTGCTTCAGATTCTGTGTCTCCCTCTCTCTCTGCCCCTCCCCTTGCTCATGCTTTGTCTCTATCAAAAATAAATAAAGATTAAAAAAGAATAATAAATAAATAAACAAATAAATAAATTCCTCTCAAATACCAAACAGATAGTAAGTAGTTCAAAATATTAGCATCAGTGAAACTTTCATGTGTGTCTTTCCCTGTGTTGTTCATATTTTTCTGAAAGGCAAAGCATTAGAAATGGAGTGTTTTGGCTCATGTTATGTTGTTAATAAGTAGACATAATATGGAGTAAAATGAAAGTAGAGTTGCCAGATTTAGGAAGTAAAAATACAGAAACCTAGTTACATTTGAATTTCAAATAACAAAATTTTTCTAATATATGGATTCCCAAGATATACTAAAACACTGAAAAATTATTAGTCTCTGAAATTCAGATTTAACTGCACATCCTGTATTTTATCCGACAACTGTAGCTAGTATTAAGAATAACTTTTATTTTTCTTTCACCTCTTTGACACTTTTAAATAATACAATCTTCCCAAAGGAGAGTTCTATTAGAGAAAAACCAACCCAAAAATGTAGGTAAGAAGTTTTAAAGCAGAGGTACTTTATTTCAGCCAGATTACAAACTCATGGCAAAGGTCTTTTCCTTATTTAACAATGTGTCTTAGAATTAGAATTACAAAGTAATATGGTTATCATAGTGATGCTTACTGATATGTTGATTTGAAATGAAAAATAACGTCAGACTTGTTCTGATAGAAAAGAAGGCAGATTTGGATAATAATTTGAAAATGAGAACTCATTTTGGCAACTAAGTTACATGTGGGAACTTTTCAGATACTGAATTCACCAAATCTT
The DNA here is from genome assembly GCF_003009895.1 of Hyaena hyaena. Taxonomy (NCBI): domain Eukaryota; kingdom Metazoa; phylum Chordata; class Mammalia; order Carnivora; family Hyaenidae; genus Hyaena; species Hyaena hyaena. The sequence continues at coordinate 206,487 of NW_024081764.1, read as the reverse complement.
CAACTCCAGGGTCTTATAGAAACTAACACATTATAAAAATAAATGTTATCCAAAATTTCATTGCTGCCAGTGTCTTCATGTTAAAAGTTTATTGATCTGGGGGTGCCTGGATGGCTCCATCAGTTGAGCATCAGACTGGCTTCAGCTTATGATCTCACAGTCCTAAAGTTCAAGCCCCACGTTAGGAGTCTGCTTCAGATTCTGTGTCTCTCTCTTCCCCTGCTCCACTCATGCATTGTCTCTCTCTCTGTCAAAAATAAGTTTATTGATCTGTATAAATAAGATGAATGCATTTTATATATGTTATACCTCAATGAAAAAAGAAGCAAAAAGCTTTGGAAGGTAATGCTGAAATTAACTATGCAGTTTCTAAATATGTTTGCTAAGTGGAGTGCCTGGATGGATCAGACGGTTGTGCCTGGCTTTTGGTTTCAGCTCAGGTCATGATCTCATGGTTCATGAGTTTGAGCCCCACATCAGGCTCTGCACTGTGAACTTTTTTTGTCTCCTTCCCTCATTGCTTCTATCTCTATGTCTCTTAAAATAAATAAACTTAAAAATGTCTAAAATAAAATAAAATAAAAATTAATAAATTTTTTTTAAAAAGTAAGTATATCTGCTAAGTAATTAACATCTAAATGAAAGAATAACACATATACTTTGGTAATTTATGATAAGGCTTTTTTGTTAAACTTCCCAGAAATTCAGAAAGTAGATAATTCTGAGAAGGCTGGGTAGGAATTTTTTTTTCAAGCCAACTGTCTCTAATTTTAGCACTAAAAATAAAAAGAAGAAAAACGAGGAGGAAGAGGAGGGGAAGGAGATTGAGGAATCTAGTCAACTCCTCAGTCAATCGTTATATATATGAGACCACCAAGAATATAAGATCAATAACGTTTAGGAACTACTAACACCAAGCTATATTTTGTCATGCAACCTGAACTTTTTCCTTTGGTTATCATAATATATAAATATATATTCATCTGTGTGACTATTTGATATCTATTTATCCTACAACATCAAGTCTCATAGAAGATACACTGAGCACATTGCTTTTCCTCAGTGAATATTTTTTAAGTTTATTTATTTATTTTGAGAAAGAAAGCACACACATGTGTGCACACATCAGCAGGGAAGAGGCAGAGAGAGAGGGAGAGAGAATTACAAGCAGGACTCAGGGCTCAAACTCACAAACCATAAAATCATGGTCTAAACCGAAATCAAGAGTCAGACAGAGGAACTGAGCCACCCCGGCTCCCCTTCCTCAGTGAATCTTAAGGGAAAGATTAAATGAGCAAATGCATCATTGTAGAGGTGGTATTTGCACATCCCCAGGTATGGAAGTGATTACCCAGAATGTGTATGCAGAGCAGAGTATGGAACTCGGGAAAACAGAAGTAGATCAGCAACTCTTTATAGGGCCACACCTGCATCATCTACACTTGCAGCTCTTCCTTTTCCTTTCCTCCTTCATCCCTATTAGGGAGCATAGTGTCTTACACACAGGAACAATACAAAAGTAAAAATGACCCTGCTTTGCCACACCAATCTAAGAGCCAGAGTAGACAACTACTGTTAAGAGTATTCTTTTAGTGAAACAATTACCCTGGAAGGCAATGGCACTGGGCAGACCTCTCCATCTCTTTGAGCTTTGTTGTCTTCACCATCCTCTAGGGGAAAGAGATGTTAAATACATAAAATATAGTAGCTCCCGCCTCCCCTTCAAGGAAGCTGCGTGTAATGCCCTCTGAGAACTTGCCTTTTTTTTTTTTAAAGGTTTTATTTATTTTTGAAAGAGAGAGCGGGAGCAGGAGAGGGGCAGAGACAGGGAGACAAAGGATCTGAAGCGGGCTCCATGCTGACAGCAGTGAGCTTATGTGGGGCTCCAATTCACAAACCAGAAGATCATGACCTGAGCTGAAGTTGTACACTCAACCAACTGAGACACCCACACACCCCGAGAACTAGCCATTTAAACATTAATTTTCTTTTTCTATCATTCTTTTTAGCAAAGCATCTCTGAGTACATCAGATCATGTGCTATACCCTGTGGGTAAGAATTTTCTCCTCTAGTTTCCATATCCTCCAATATCCTAGAGTCATGTCCATTTCTTTTCTATGTGTCTGCTACCCACTTTCTATTACTTTAGCCCTAAATTCATGAACAATGATGACTTGTTCAGATACTTCAGTTTGACTGGGTTTTTTGTCTTGTCCAGTCCTTTCAGTTGCCAGCAGGAGGCAGCACAAACATAGTAAAGATCGCACATCTACAGCACCTCTACATTCTGTCACTTCCTCAAGGAAGATGTCTCTTCTACTTAATATACAATTAAACCTGATCTTTTTTTTTTTTTCAAATAATACCCAATGTTAATGAGGACATGGGGGGAGGAGACACTGCTAAGTACTTGCAGTGGAAGTGATCTTTGGGATGATTTGAAAACTCTGTAGTTAAAGTCTTAAAAGTGTTAATATGCTTTGCTCTAGCATTCTCCTTTCCCACAACCACTCTCCCACTCCCTGTCATTTCATTTAAGGATATTATCGTGACTGGGAGCAAAGCTTTAGCTACAGGGACATGCAGGACAGCATTGCTTAAAATAACATAAACTAGAAACCAAGTAAAGGTCCATCAGTAAGGAATTCAGATCACATAATGGATTACTATATGGCTGTTAAAAATGATATTGTTGAAATGTTTTCCAAATATGTGGTATATATATCACAAGTTGCGGTACATGGGACATTGTCAATGCTGTGTGGAAGGACACTGTTTGTTTCCATTTCCCTATATCCTCTCTCATTTCCCAGAAACAATCCTGATTCATCATGGCCTCCCCCTGGACAGCTAGAAGAAGAGTTTCCACACCAGTCCACATTCTTCTTTTCCCCAGCATCCTTAGGGGCTCTCTGTCCTGTTCCTGTTCCAAGACCCAGGCTTCATCCTACCATCATGGCCCCAGCATCATTTCCTTTCCGCCCAGCCCTTCCTCAATCTGTCAGCTCTACCCTCATTGCCTTCAAGTCCCTTTTCACAATATGGAGTCCCCAACTCCGCCCCTTCTCCCAAGCTCCAGGAGATGGCAGTGAAGTAACCCTCAAAGGATAGGGAGGAGTTGGCCTGGCAGAGAGAGAGGACACGAAAGTATGTCAGAATAATAGAGACCAGGGCAAAAAAAAAAGAGAAACATAGCATGAAATGCACAGAGAACTAAAATCAGGTCAGTGGCATACAAGAGTAAATTGAGAAGCTTGTTCAGAGATTCAGCCTATGGGTAGCAGGGACTTGATTCCAAAATACAGAGGATAATAGGCTACAGAGTTTAAACTTCACCCTGGAACTAAGTTTAAGGACTGATGAAGTCAAATCACAGTTTCGTAGAAAATGGATTTGTGGGGAGAGAGGTTTTTGCAGTAACAGATATGAGACATGATAAGGGCTTGAGCTAGAGCAGAGGTAGGAAATAGAGAGAAGAGGGGTCAGATTCTAGGATCTTGTGACTATGGACTATAGACCTACTGTAGGTTAGGTAAGGACCATAATCACATCTGTCTCACAGCTGGTATCTCCTGTACCTAACACAGTGTATTGCACACAGGTACTCAATACATATTTCTTAATGAAGGAGTAACATCTGAAGTGAGCTAAGGTGGCTTTACTGTGTATGTAGCAAACACATTTCTAAGACACCATCAATTTTAAGACACACCAGTGATTTCATGGTAACCTTTTGGAAGGCAAATAGTATCAGAGGAGTTAAAATGCAAAATGACTGCAGGTCTTAACACGGAGTGGAGGAATTTATTTCCCTTCCCCTTAAATATTGGTTGGCCTTGTGATTTGATTCATGTTAGCCAATAGAATTCCTGATACCAGAAGGATTAAATGAGAAGAAAAAGAATCTCTGCTAATTCAATAATTAGCATAAATTTAAATAATTACTGATGACACATCTGTGAAAAAATATGTAATTGAGGATTCCCCAAAATAAAAGTAGAATACTATTTAAACAAATTTAATGATTATGTAGAATTAATACTGTTGACAATGTCAACATGATTTGGAAGAAGAGAGGCATAGCTAAAAATGAAGTTAAAATCAATGAAAAGAATTATCTTATTTGGCATAATGAGACTATAAAATTGATTAGTTTTAGACAAAGTAAGAATATATAAGCACAAATAGGTTTATTGACTGATTTAAAATGTAAAGTTACAGACCATAGCTATAGGCAATATAAAAGAATAAAATAAAATAAAATCCAGCTATATGAGACTTATAAAATACATACAAAAGGAGCACCATATACCAAGATTGAAACTGAAGGGATAAAAAATATATACCTTGTGAATCATGGGGCCAGCCCTGATTCAAGGAGAAGGATAATGAACTCTTCCACTTGATGGCCAGAGCTTCAGAGTCATTTTGCAAAGTGTGTGATATGGGAAGGGATAAAGATGAGAAAAAGTTTTTTGTAATTAATCTACCACACCATGAAAATTCTAATTGAGATAAGTAAGTAAATAGCAAGAAAAAACAGGAAAATGGGGAGAAAAAACAAGATATGGAACATAAGAAACAAATAGCAGATGGTAGATATAAACCTAGCCATATCAATAAACGCACTGCTCTAAACATTTAATTAAATGCACAAGTTGTCAGATTGGATAAAAAAGCAAGATTCAATTATATGTTGTCTAAGAGAAACCTACTTTAAATATAAAAACACAGGTTAAAAGTGAAGTGATGGAGAAATACATAGTATGCCTAACAATCCAAAGAAAACTAAAGTGGTATAGGAATAGAAGAGGAACCAGATTTCGGAGCAAAGAACATTACTAAGGATAAAGAGGGTAATTGCTGGGGCGCCTGGGTGGCTTAGTCGGTTAAGCGTCCGACTTTCGCTTAGGTTATGATCTAGCGGTTCATGGGTTCGCGCCAGCTCAGAGCCTGGAGCCTGTTTCAGTCTGTGACTCCCTCTCTCTCTGACCCTCCCCTGCTCACACTGTCTCTCTCTCTCCTAGAAATAAATAAAACATAAAAAAAAAGGGGTAATTGCTTAATAAGTCTCAATTCAGTAAGAGGACATAACATTCTTTAATGCGTATGCAAATAACAGGGTTTCAATATACATGAAGCAAAAATTGTGAGAAATTAAAGGACAAATGGACAAATTCACAATTTTAGTTGTAGATTTTAATAATAATAGACAAAGTGAAAAGAAAATCTGTAAAAGTGTAGAATACCTGAGCATTATCATCAATCAACTTCACCTATTTGCCATTTAATAAAATAAAAATTCCACCTAACAGCAGCAGAATGTTGTATCTTTTCAAGTGCATGCAAAATATTTACCAAATGGACCACAAAGCAAGTCTCTACAAATTTAAAAGAATAAATTATAAAAAGTATGAGTTATGACGACAGAAGAATTAAATTAGAAATCAACAAACAGATATTTGGAAAAGCTCTAAGTATTTGGAAATTATACACATACTTCTAAATAACTGAAAGTTAAGAAGAAACTATGAGGGAAATTAGAAAGTACTTTGAACTAAATGAAAATTTACAAAGTAGCATATTGAAATTTATGAATCAAAACTACAGCAGTGCTCTGAAGGAAATTTCTATTATTAAATGCTCTCAATTTAATATTATAACCTTTTACTTTAAGATAATAAAAAATGAATTGAATTAAACTCATAGGTATTAGGAAGGAAATAATAACCATCAGAGAAGAAATCAATAAAACAGAAAATAAATAACAAAGAATAAGCAGTGAAACTGAAACCTGGTTCATTGAAAAGACCAATAAAACTGACAAAACTCACATCAAATCTGACTTTTGGTCAGTCAGACTGATCAAGTATATAAGAAAGAAGATATAAATAAAAGGATAGAAGAGAACACTACAGATATATTTTAAAATAAAGGAATACTAGGAACAATTTGTGCCATTGATATGAAATGGACAAATTCCTTGAAAGACAAACTATCAAAGATCACTCAAGAGAAAATGATAGCATGACTAGCCCTAGGCCATTTAAGTAAATTGGATTTGTAAATTAAAACTTCCCCAAGAAAATTCGAGATCCAGAAGTCTCCCATGGTGGATGATACCAAACATTTTAGTAAGAGATAATACCAATCTTGCAGCCGCTCTGGAAAACAGTGTGGAGGTTCATCAAAAAATTAAAAATAGAGCTACCTTATGACCTAGCAATAGCAAAACTAGGAATTTACCCAAGGGATAGAGGAGTGCTGATACATAGGGACACGTGTACCCCAATGTTTGTAGCAGCAGTTTCAATAATAGCTAAATTATGGAAAGAGCCTGAAAGTCCATCAACTAATGAATGGATAAAGAAGATGTGGTTTATATATACAATGGAAGACTACTTAGAAATGAGAATGAAATCATGCCATTGGCAGCAACGTGGATGGAACTGGAAGGTATCATGCTGAGTGAAAAAAGTCAGTCAGAGGACAGATATCATATGTTTTCACTCATATGTGGATCCTGAGAAACTTAACAGAAGACCATGGGGGAAGGGAAGGGGGAAAAAAATAGATACAACTAGAGAGAGAGGGAGGCAAACCATAAGAGACTATTAAATACAGAGAACAAACTAAGGGTGGATGAGGGTGGTGGGGGAGGGGGAAAATGGATGATGGGCACTGAGGAGGGCACTCGTTGGGATGAGCACTGGGTGTTATATGTAAGCCAATCTGACAATAAATTATATTCATTAAAAATAATAAAACAAAATAGAAAAAAAAAAACCAAACCCCAAATAATACCAGTCTTGGAGCACTTGTATGGCACAGATGGTTAAGCCTCAGACTTTGACATTCATCATAATCTCGTGGTTTGTGAGTTCCAGCCCCGCATCAGGCTCTCTGCTATCAGCACCAAGCCTGCTTTGGATCCCCTGTCCCCCTCTCTGTGCCTCTCCCTGCCCATGCTCACTGTCTCTCTCAAAAATGAATAAACATTTTAAAAAAGAAATAATAGCAGTGGTATGTAAAATTTCCCCAAAACAGAAGAGAATATGCTTGATAACTTGTTTTATGAGCTAAGCATCACCTTAGTACCAAAATGAGATAAGCCATTAGAAAAAAACTACAAATCTAAATCCTTCATAAACATGAATGCAAAATCCTTAACAAAATATTAGCATATCAAGTCCAGAAATATATAAAGGGAAAATGCCACATGGGATTTATTTTGGGAATGCAAAGTTGGTTTTAAAATAAAAAATCTATTGAGGCACTCAGGTGGCTCAGTCAGTTGAGCATCTGGCTCTTGATTGCTGCTCAGGACACAATCTCATGGTTTGTGAGATTGAGCCCCACATTGAGTTCTCTACTGACAGTCCTGGAGCCCGCTTGAGATTTTCTGTCTCCCTCTGTTCTGTCTTCCCATGCCCGTGCACACACATGCTCTCACTCTCTCTCTCTCAAAATAAATAAATAAACATTAAAAATAAATAAATATCAATGTATTTTACCAAATTAATAAATTAAGGTAGAAAAAACATATAATCATCTTAATAAAGGCAGAAAATCCATTTGACAAAATTAATCTTCCATTCATGATAAAACTCCAAACCAGGAATAGAGAGGAGCGTCGTCAATTTGATTAAAAACATACAATTAATATCATACTTGATGATAAAAGACTGAATGTGTTCTTCATAAGGTCAGAAAAAAAGGCAGAGATGTTCACTCCTCCCATTTTTATTCATGATTGCACTACAGATTCTACCCAGCTTAACAGAGCAAGAAAAGAAATAAATGCATCCATAAATGGAAAAAAGAAGTAAAGCTGTCTATGGAATCCACAAATGAACTATTAGAATTTTAGAAGTCAAGATTGGTGCTTCCACCATGGGAGCCATTGAGGACTAGCAGCCATAGCTCTGCGCTACCCTATGGCCCTGGGCCTCAAGGAGGCCACAAGGTGACCAAGAATGTGAGCAAGCTGAGGCATAGCCACCACCACCAGCGCCTTACCAAGCACACCAAGTTCCAGCAAAACAGGATATAAGTGGTGTGCAGCTTCACCCCACATGAATGGTGAGCCATGGAGCAGCTCAAGGTCTTCATAGAGAGCACTCTCTCAAGTTCATCAAGAAAGGGGTGGGGACACACATGCCTGCCATGAGTAAGAGAGAGGAGCTGAGCAAAGTCCTGGTAATCATGTGGAAAGCGGCAGCTAAGAAGGACTGAACCCCTCTGCTCTGTATGTAATAAAGCCTTTTTGGGAGAAAAAAATAAAGTTTGGCAAGTATCAGAATACAAAGTAAATATAAAAAAATTCAATTCTGTATATTAGCACTGAACAATTAGAATTTGAAATTTTAAATATTTATAATAGCATCAATAATACGAAATACTTAGAGATAAACTTAACAAAATACATGCAATAGCTGTATACTAGAAATTATAAACTGTTTCAGAAAGAAATTAAAGATCCAAATAAATGATGAGGGGTACCTGGGGGTCTCAGTCAGTTAAGGGTCTGACTCTTGGTTTTGGCTCAGGTCATGATCTCACGGTTCGTGGGATGGAGCCCCACTGTGGTCTGCACTGACCACTGTGGGCTGCTTGGGATTCCCCTTTCTTCCTCTTTCTCTCTGCCCCTCCCTCTCTCTCTGAAAATTAAATAAACAGATAGTTCATGAATCTGATTTTGTTCAGATATCATTTCTCCTCAGACTGATCTACAGATTTAACACAATCCCAGACAAAATCACAACAAGCTTAAAAAAAATAAAGTTGGAAGGTTTACCCTACAAGATTTGAAGATTTAAACTATGAAGCTACATAAGATACTGATTGATGTAGACACATAGATCCATGGAATAGAAGAGAGGATACAAAAATGCTGATTTGAAGGGGCACATGCTCCCCAATGTTTATAGCAGCACTATCAACAATAGCCAGTTTATGGAAAGAGTCCAAATGTCCATCAACTGATGAATGGATAAAGAATATGTGGTACACACACACACACACACACACACACACAGTGGAATATTACTCAGCGATCAAAAAGAATGAAATCTTGCCATTTGCAACATGGATGAAACTAGTCTATTATGCTAGGTGAAATAAATCAGTCACAGAAAGACAAGTATCATATGATTTCACTTATATGTGGAATTTAAGAAACACAACAGATAAACGTAGGGAAAGGGAAAGAACAATAAGAGACTCTTAATTACAGAGAACAAACTGAGGGTTGCTGGAGGGGAGGTGGATGGGGAGGATGGAGTAAATAGGTGACGGGCATTAAGGAGGGCACTTGTGATATGCACTGGGTATTCTATGTAAGTGATGAATCACTAGATTCTACTCGTGAAACCAAGACTACACTATGTTAACTAACTTGAATTGAAATGAATTAATTAAAAAAAAAGAGAGAGGGTCACTTTTGACAATGGAATGCTATTCAGCACTAAAAACAAACTACTGGTAATATGTAAGAACATGGCGCATCTTAACTGAAAGCATCATCCTAACTGAAAGGAGGCAAGCACAAAGTATTGTATACTGTTAGTTTATATTTACATGAAATTTTAGAAGTAGAGCTGTAATAACAGAAAGCTGATGAGTAATTGACAGGGCTTAGGGGCAGGAGGGAAGGAATTGACTGCAAAATGGCATGAAAGAACTTTTAGGGGTGATAGAAATGTTCTTGATCATGTTTGTGGTTACACCACTGTATGCATTTGTCAAAACTCATTTAACTATGCATTTAAAATCAGTAAATCTTACTGTACGTGAATTGTACTTCAATAAAACTGATAAAAAATACAGAACCTTTTAAGACATCCAAAACTAGTAAAGAACAAGAAGTAATGAGATAGAAAAAATAAATTGCTACAAATAAGTAAATAAATGTCTATCTGAAGAAACTAATAATGTGGACAGATCTCTTGCAGGACTGATCTAGAAAATAAAAGAAAACCCACATAAAGAATATTCCAGGGAAAAGAGACCTAAAGATGGAATGGATGGATTCCTGTCCAGCAGTGAAAAGAATGAACTGAATCTACGTGTACTTAAATATCTTGAAAAATATAACTTTGAATTAAAATAAGTTGCCAAAGGCTACGTACAATATTGTACATTTGTATAAATACTAAACAAACAACAGTACATATTGTTTATGCGTGCCTATATATATAGAAAAATCTCAATTTTTCAACTAAAATTGTATTTTAAGTTCTTATTTAATACATGAGAATTAGAACGTTAATTGATCACCTTCGAGATATTGGTTTGCCTGAGGGAATGGGGGATGGTGCAAGGGGGACTTTAGCTATATCTTTATTTTTTTTTTAATTTTTTTAAAATGTTTTATTTATTTCTAGGAGAGAGAGAGAGAGAGATAGCGTGAGCAGGGGAGGGTCAGAGAGAGAGGGAGTCACAGACTGAAACAGGCTCCAGGCTCCGAGCTGGCAGTCAGCACAGAGCCCGACGCGGGGCTCGAACCCACGAACCGCGAGATCATGACCTAAGCGAAAGTCGGACGCTTAACCGACTAAGCCACCCAGGCGCCCCTAGCTATATCTTTAATGTTTTATTTCATTTATGTCCCAGAGAAAATGACAAAGACGGAGACAGAACTGAAGGCAAAAAAAAAAAAAAAAAGCAACATGTTGTGATCTTTTAGGCATTATAGAGACTACCTATAGGTATCTGTTGTATTATTTTCTGTATGAAATGTTTTATAATTTAGCATTATTTTAACACTGAATAAAGCCAGCACTACAAAGTGTCCAATATGTTAATTATTATTCCTGAATAATCTTACAATTGACATAGCTTTCAGATTTACAGACAAGTTAATACATGTTAGTTCTCTCAGAAAACTTCATCAGAAGTATTAGCAAACTGAGGATCAGTTCAGTAATTCCTCTCTTTGTTTTCTTTTTAGAGAGAGAGAGAGAGGGAGGCGAGAGATAAAAAGAGTGGGAGCAGGGAAGAGGCACAGAGGGAGAGAGAGAATCCCAAGCAGCCTCCACACTAGATGTGGAGCCTGACACAGGGCTCCATCCAAGAACCTAGGGATCATGACCTGGGTTGAAACCGAGGGTGGGACGCTTAACCGACTGACCCACCCAGGCACCCCAGGTCAGTAGTTTCTTAATTACACTTCTTTACTGATTCCTTGAAGGATGCCAGTCAACCGTAGTGATCCACCAGATCCTGGCAGAATGTTACTGAATATCTGCTGCTGCACGATTAAATTATCACTGAGGGTGAGTGAGTGCTCTATGGTACTGGCCTTGCAAGTGAGGTCAGAGATATGTGTATGCTTAGAAAGGAGGTTTCAGTGAGATAAAAATCCAGCCCATAATTAATTGCACCATGTCCTTCCCCTATCTTAACACTGATCACTTGGAATCATCATCACCTGTCTATATGCTTGGCTCACAGTAGGTACACAATAATAATTGCTGGCTGACTGATTAGCCTCCAGGAAATGAAACTCCATAAACAGTGGATTGTGCCTACTTCTCCCTAGCTCCTAATATGGTTGACCCAGCATGAGGTAGGAATCCATAAACATATTGAATGAGTGAAGGGAAAGCTAAAGATGCTGCTACTTCTGTGAAAACTTCCCAATTCTCTCCAGCCAGAAGGACCTCTTCCTATAAAATGTGTATCCTCTCATAATATTTAACATCTATCCTTACAGATACTTTTGCTTATGTTTCATTTTCCAATGCTGTCTTTAAGAGCAAGGACAGTTCCCTTTTATAATTTATTACAGAATTATGGAAAATAGAAAAAAAGTCTTAGGACTAAAATTAATTTATTTTTATACTTTTCTAAGCTCAGCAGAATTATACTGACCTTAAAGTATGCCACTTAAAATTATTTAAAATGAAACCCCACTTCCATGTATTTAGTTAGTTGTTAGCAAAGTAATGGTTGATGACATGTCGTGCCATACCGCCTACACGGCCAGTGCGCCTGTTTGCTCAGCTCTTTTCCATTAAACACCAGTGAACAAAGACAGCTGTCAAACATTTTCTAGGTCATTTGTTCTGTTTGTAAACAGAAAGTGTACAATAATTAACAAGATGTAATCATTTGCGAACTGGACTTACACAGAATGAAAGAATTTTTTTAAAGGAGGGAAATTAATGCAAGTCTTAAGTGCTTAATGACCCCATTAATTGAGAGAGAGGTAATTGAAGAAATTAAACAGAAGAGGTAATGGCCTTGGAGCCATTAATCTATTCTGGGAGTACTGCTAATGTTTACCAGGTGATTTTCTTCTGAATTAAAAGTTGAGAGCCAGTCTACTCTTACGCAATGGTTCTTGGATCTGGCCAATCAGAAGAATCACTTGGAAAGCTTTGAGCAGCACAGATCCCTGGATTCTCTTCACACATTTTTTAATCTTATATTATTTTATTTTATTATATTTTAATAGTTTATTGTCAAGTTGGTTTCCATATAACACCCAGTGCTCATCCCCACAAGTGCCCTCCTCCATGCCCATCAGCCCCCTTCTTCTCTCGCCCACCCCCATCAGCCCTCAGTTTGTTCTCAGTATTCAAGAGTCTCTCATGGTTTGCCTCCCTCCCTCTCCCCCACTATTTTTCCCCTTCTTCTACCCCATGGTCCTCTGTTAAGTTCCTCCTAATCCTCCTATATGTGTAAACATATGTTATCTGTCCTTCTCTGCCTGACTTATTTCGCTCAGCATAACACCCTCAAGTTCCATCCATGTTGCTACACATGGCCAGATTTCATTCTTTCTCATTCCATGTAGTATTCCTCTATATGATGAAAACTATAGAAATCTTCATACATTCTTAATCAGAATCTTAGGGGTATGGCTCATGCACATGATTTTTTAAAAGCTAAACAGGCAATTCTTTTGATTATTTTTATAAAATGGCTAGCCAGTTTTTAACGTATTGTGCAGAATAGGGTTTCTCAACCTAAACACTACTGACGTTACTACTAGACACTACTATTTGTGGATGGTTAATTGTTGCATCTGCTGTCCTGTGCATTACAGGATATTTAGCATTATCCCTGGCCTCTACTCAGTAGATACCAGGCGCACCCTCCCTTCCACAAGTTGTAAAATAACAAAATATCTCCGGACATTGCCAGATTTCTCTGGGGGCCAAAATCACCATCCATTTAAGAAACACTGCTTTAGAATATCCTTGTCTAATAGAACTTTCTACAATGAGGGAAACATACAAGATACTAGCCACAAGCCACATGTGGTTACTGAGCACTTGAAATGTGGCTCGCACAACTAAGGACCTGAATTTTAAGTGTTATTTATTTTAACTAATGTAATTTTAAAAGCCACATATAACTAATGGCTCTCTATTGGACAGCACAGCTTTATAAGATTCAGATCTACTCTGGACAGTGAAATTATACAATGTTGCCCTAAGTGCTCCTGAGACATACCATGTGGAAATAATTTACAAGAATAGAAAAATTTACCTACCTTCCCATCTGAATCAGAAAAACTCTTGGGATGATACGACTAATGGAAAGTTTACTTACAGCTTTTGCTTTTTAAGTATTGTCTATGTAATATTTTTTGTTACTACCCTTCATATCTAGATTATGAGACTTAAAGCAGTCTGGCAAGATATTCCCCTTCAGTCTCAATCTTGATCTCCTTCTATTGTCAGTCTTTAACATTTTCTTAGGAAAAATTCCCATTGCTGTCTGGTGTTTCTCAGTTCTTAACAGGTTAAACATAGAGTTACCATATGACCCAGCAATTTAACTCCTAGATGTATACCCAAAAGAGATGAAGACATTTATGTCCACGCAAACACTTGAACATGAGTGTTAATAGCTGCTTTTTTCCAGTTTTATTGAGATATAATAGACATATAGCACTGTATAAGTTTAAGGTATACAGTACAATGATTTGACTTACATATGTGGTGAAATGGTTACCATTATAAGTTAACATTCATCATCTCATATAATTACAAAAAAAAAAGAAAATGAGAAAGAAAAAAATGTTTTCCTTGTGATGGGAACTCTTAGCATTTATTCTCCTAACCAATTCCATATATACTATACATTAGTGTTAGTGATAGTCATCATGTTGTACATTATATCCCTAGTACTTACTTATCTCATAAATGGAAGTTTGTACCTTTTGACCTTCATTCAATTCCCACTCCACCCATGGTAACCAACAAATCTGATCGCTTTTCCTATGAGTTTGTTTGTTTTTCAGATTCCATATATATCTGAGATCATACAAAATGTATCTTTCTCTATCTACTTAGCATAATGCCCTTGAGGTTCATCCATGTTGTTGCAAATGGCAGGATTTCTTTTTCTATGGCTGAATAAGATTACATTGTATATTTATCACATCTTCATTACCCATTCATCTGTCCATGGACAGAAAAATTGCTTTCATGTATTGGCTTTTGTAAACAACACTGCCTAGCTACATTATTCATAATGGCCAAAAAGTGGAAACAACCCAAATGTCTAACAACAGATGAATGAATAAACAAATGTATATCCATCAATGGAATATTATTTGGCAATAACAAGGAATGAAGCCCTGCTATATTCTACAACAGGATGAACCTTAAAAACATTATGCTAAATTAAATAAGTCAGTCACAGGAGACCGCATACTATATGATTCCATTTATATGAAATGTCTGTAGCAGACAAATCTATTGAGACAGAAAGTAGTTTAGCGGTTATCTAGGGCTAGTGTGAAATGAGGATATTGGTTGGTTATAGTTAATGATTATGGGGTTTCTTTTCGGTATGATGACAATGTTTTAAAATTAGATTGTGGTTATGACTATACAGTTCTGTGATTATACTAAATCTATTGAATTATACACTTTAATTGGGTGAATTATATGGTATGGGAATTGTATTTCACAAAGTTGTTAAAAACCTGTTTGTATAATTCACTCCATAAGCAGATCTAACAAGAAAATCTGCATGATCATATCAATCAGTACATAATATTTATTGTCAAACTAGAAGTGGCTTTGGATAATGTAACTATCTTATTCCAAAATAGTCTCTCCACTGGTTACCAGTACTCTCATTTCCAAGGTAATTCAAGTGACTCTGCATTACATTCAAGCTCAGGCTGGAAAACTTTAAGCATGGCCCTTATTCAATAACAAAGCGTTCCACTTCCCACGACCCACTGTAGGACAGTGAATGCATTCGGAGGATACGCTACAAAATCCTAGCCTGCTACTAACCAATAGGAACCATCCTTGTAATTCCTAAGTTCCTCTGTAGTCCGTAAGAATAATGGACTCATGGCCACTGCCAATGATAAGAGGTTTCTGAAACTAACTTTGTCATTAAATCAGGCTGGTCAGCCCATGCCCTGGATTTAAAATGCTAAGTCATGGACATTAAGTAGCTCTGACAGGCAATTAGAAGAGAACATTCACTTTTAGGGCCTTGAGTTCTCCCGGTAGCCCAAGATATAGCCCGTTCTATGATTTTCAGCTCACCTGACTCAGCTAACTTTACAGGAAAGTTGAGACCTGGTACTGAAAATAACCATCAGTCTTCTGCGGCTTAAGCATGGACTACCCAGGAGGCTTCTTGGAAGTATGCAGAAGATGTGGAAGAGAAAACAGCAAATAGCAAGTGTGGTAAAATTTTTCATAATATAAAACCAAAAAAAATACATCTAAGGCAATTTTGCTTTACTCTTCAGAAAAAATAATGTCGAATGACATTGAAGAGTTTGCCTAAGTGGTTAGATAGAGACCTGTGAAGAATTAGGTACAGAGACGTAGGAGCTCAGATTGCAAGGCAGGAAACAACAGGCTTTTTAAAGAAAAATTTGTGTAGGGAGGAATATTAATTCAGTAACTCAGTCAGTATACAAGGCAGAAGACCTTAGGTTACAAAGTGGTGACACTTTCTGACCTCTCTTCCATTCACTGAGGATGGAGATGAATAAATACACAGAGCATTTATGGGAAGAGCTAAGTCCTTTGAAATGGTTCTGGGAAGAGTCTGAGTTATTTGGAAGACAAGTGTCATCTTCAAGACAAGATGCATTAACTGTACTCTGAATTCCTTCTAACTAAATATAGTGGCAACCTTCCCTGGTCCTCATCATCTGGCTAGATAAGTGTGTCCCTCTTCTGTGCTGACAGTGCCCTGGTTATACCCTTAATATACCACGTATTTATGATTGGTATTTTTTATCTGCTTTCATACTAGACAGTGAACTTCACAAGAGCCAAGACATTGTTGGCATTTCTGTGGTTTTCAGTTTTAAATGGTATCTTGACAGAGTTTTGAAGGCAGGCATACTTCCCCATCTCTGGTAGGTAGTGTTTCATTTTTCAGATATTCCATAGGCCACTTGGCTCCTTCCCAGATTAGGTAATTCCAAGATTACCATACCTGGACTCTGCCACCAGACCTTGTGGTAAATCAGATTGTAATGTAATATTGAGATCTACTAGCACTGGGATCCAAAATGGATGCCTTATACAATAATGTGCACTAGAGTGGGTCTAGTGTCATTACATTGGCTTCAAGTCAAGTGTTTTTCAGGTAACATTGTCACATGGACTGGGGAAATTTGAACTACACTTCCCTAGTCTGGCACCCAGGTGAGTTTTGCCTTTTATGCCAGCCATCTGTGTGTGAGATGCCAAAGAAGCAAATTGCTCAGTGACAACCATAGGCCCTGAAAGAATTTAAGCACCTTCCCTGTTACCTTTCTACTCAGGAGGGGGCATGGCGGGGGCAGGGTAATAATAGCCATAGAAGAGTCTCATTTATATCTCAGATCATGTACCTACATCCAAGATATGGAATCAGAAATTTTATTATATTCTTTGTATATTCCAGGTCATTAAATCTAACCCCAGATCTTGTCCTTTTTTTTTTTTTTCTTTTTCTGTGAGTAGAACTTTTTAATTGCAATATTACAATGGATTGTCTGGATAAGAAGTGTGTTTTCAACAAATCTTTGAGTTATGATCTTTCCATTTACACCACTTAAGTAAAAGAACAGACACAATTTCTTTTTTCTGGACTGTGTATGTCAATGCAGACACTATGTCAGCCTGAAAAAGAGAGAGAGAGAGAGAAAGTCCATGGGTGTCCCCACACGGCGCCAGCTTGTTTGAACCAGTCATTATCTCCAGAGCTATAAGAAGACCTTCTGGAACTCCCCCAGCCTCTGCTGCCAAGGTTCCTGGGATTAGAGACCAGCAGACAGAAATGCTCTGTTCTTTACTTCAGGGAGCACACATAGATGGACTTTGGAGTAAAGAACTCATATTTGTTGAAACCTTTGCTCAGAGTTATAAATCTCTGTGCCGCGTGGCAGGGATGGCTCTGACTCTGGAACAAAGAACAAAGAGCATGTTAGTCACACTGAGGAAAATACCGAAGAAGCAGAAGCCACAAGAGAGTTCATAACACATCCCCCCTCCCGTCCTCCCCTCCTGAAGGACCACCTGCTTTCCCTTCAACTCAAGTAGAGATTACTTGGCACATTCCAGCTCCAAGTCCTGGGTTTTGAAACAATAAAGCTAGTATCAGAATCATCCCCCAGGCTCTACAGATCCATGTTAAATGATGACGGATTTAGGCCTTTCATACAGCCATAAAACCTCAACGTAGCCAACAACCTGGAAGTCATAGTGTTTTACTTCATCACAGAAGTGACAGAGTGACTAAGATCCAATGTCACAAAACCCCTCAGAGGCTCCACAACCCCCACTACACCAGGAACAAGATTCTTCGAAACATTGATCTGATTTATAAATGTAATAAATTTTCATTGTATAAATTTTTTAAGTTCTTATTTAAATTCCCATTAGTTAACATACAGTGTAATATTAGTTTCAGGTGTACAATATAGGGAAAAGGAAAAATATTTTCATAATCTACCACAATACATTTTGTTCATGCTCTGTTGTGATTCAAGAAAAATGAACATGCCAAATCTTACAGAATAAAAAAGAAAAATGTGGATTTCTACTTTTGATGTTTAAATCCTGAATTCTGCAACTTATTACATAAAACATCAAAGCATACTTGGACAGGGACCTTGTTCAAGATAGGGGTAGATTACAATAGGTGTGAAAAATTGTGAAATCGAGCCAGCTTCAGGGGAGTGTGCATAGCATGGCTTTCTCCATACAGACCCTGGCAGTGCCAAGAGCACCCTGCACTCATAATTGGCTGAATCCTGCTATCCTCACTTGCAGGGCACAGCCCATAATCGGTGGAGGGATTCCAGAGGTGTGTGACATTACCCCTGAGTTCTTATCACAGACAGTGAAATTCAGGCAATTAAATTAGAAAGAAAGCAATCTACAGTGGGTGAAAACAGAGCAATTGAAGCTCGTGGATTTGTGTTACGATCACAAGGATCAAGGATCCCTACAGAAGCTGCCAACTGCTCTCAGATGTAAAGAGGCAGATCAAGAAGGGTATTTCCTAACATTATGTGAAGTTATCTGGGCCTAGAAGGTGACAGACAAGGAAGATAAGCTAAGTACTAAGCCAGGCTCTATTGGCCTTAATTACATGTATTTATTGAGATTACATTTGGTCTAGAGTGTTCCTAAATTGTTCTGTAAACTCTGCAGACCCTATGGAACATCTGAAGGCTGGGATACTTAGAAGGAATGGCTCTCTGGATCTGGGATTGATGGGTATACACCCTTGCCTTTTTCTTCTTCTATTCCATTGCATTCTTCAATTTCCAACTCTGAAATGTAAAAGAAAAATAATTGACACCTATCCTGGCTTTTTCATATGCACAGTGACAGAGTTGGTTGCATGGGGTCATCACCAGCAACTCTCCTCTGCTCTGCATTCTCTGCTCTGTGGTTCTAAAGACTAAGTGTCCTCCGTCAGGCAGGAGCAGTGTGATTACTACTCCATGTCAACAGTGCTGGCCCATAGGAAAATCTAGGCACTTTACTGTCTTAAACCAACTACCTTGTCCCTTCTTTATCCTACAGCACTGACAAGCCATAAACCCACTGAAACTGTCCCCTTTAATCGCAGGGCAAAAATTGCATCTCCTTCATGTCTCCCTGGGGAGCAGAGTGAAACCAAACCAACAGCGGTGTAGAAATTTAACTACTCCAGTAGTAGCTCAAGACTCCAGGTGAGTCAGGTCATATCAGACTTCTCCCCTGTGGCCTGGATGAATGAAGGGTCTTAAATGGGATTGAGTGAGGGAGCCTGCATTCTCTGGACAGCAAGGATGAAGAGGTCACGAAAACAAAGATCTATCCCTAAACACCAAAGAACACCACTCCTGAGCAGTACAGACGCTTTTGGGTAGAATCTGCTATAGAATCAGAGAATTCACTCAAAGAAACTATGTGAAGACATCCAGTTTATCCTGCTGCTTTCAAATAATTGACAAGGATTCATTGAATCACTTCCTGCACCCTCAGGCATGTACTGGGATGGAATCCAACGCATAGCATTTTTCAGGACTTTAATTATCTCAAAGTATCCTTTGGTAATCTTTTTCAGTGTCTCACCAACATCAGCCACCCAGTTAATATCTAACCTAAATCCTTTCTGCCACTTATTTAAGCCATTTATTTTAATACCTTAGGGTATATGGGAGAATAGCAGGTATCCTTTTTTGGAATATTTTCTCAATGTGTGAGTTTTCCCTTTGATTTGATTCCAGTGAACAGAGTATCGTCTGTTTAATTCTCCAAATAACAAAAAGAATCAGGGATAAAAAGTTTATGTTTTTGACTCTTCCATATATTAGTTTTGTGATCTTGGGTGATCTTGAAACACCTCCAAACATCAACTTCTATATAATTATATAATATGATGCTTACAACAAAGATTATTATAAAGGTTCAAAGGCTCATATATGCAAAAATACTGTCAACTGTGAAGTACAATAAAGATGCCAGATAGAGTAATAGTTATTCACTTGTCATGAGGATTAAATCAGAAGAATAATGGCAAAATAATGTTGGGAAGATGTAGAGAAATCAGAAGCCTTGTGTATTACTGGTGAGGATGTAAAATGGTACTACACTGTGTAAAATAGTATAGAGCCTCCTCAAAAAAATTAAACACAGAATTACCATATGATCCAACAATTCTACTACTGGTTATATACCCCCAAAGAACTGAATGCAGGGGTTCAAACAGACACTTGGACACAAACATTTATAGCAGCATTCATTATTCACAATAGTCAAAAGTGGAAAAAAACCCAAATGTCCACAATGGATGAATGGACAAGCAAACTGCAGTGTATACATATAATGGAATATTATGTAGCCTTAAAAAGGAAGGATGTCCTTAGGTGCCTGGGTGGCTCAGTCAGTTAAGCATCTGACTTTGGCTCAGGTCATGATCTTATGGTTCTTGAGTTTGAGCCTGACATCAGGCTCAGAGTCTGAAGCCTTCTTTGGATTCTGTGTCTCCTTCTCTCTCTGCTCCTCCCCCATTTGTGTTCCATCTCTCTGTCTAATCTCTCAAAAAATAAACATTTTTAATAAAAGGGAAGAAAAGGAAGCTCGGACACATGCTACAACGTGGGTGAACCCCAAAGACATTATGCGAAGTGAAAGAAGGCAGACACAAAAGGACAAAGATCGTGTGACTGGCTCTATTTGCATATGAGTAGTCAAGCTCATGGAAACAGAAAGTAGAATGCTGATTGCAGAGTTGGGGGAGGGGGATCACAGGGAGTTGTTGTTTAATGGGTACAGAATTTCATTTTGGGATCATGAAAAAAGTTCTTGAGATGGATGGTGGTGATTAGTTGCATAGTAATGTAAATGTACTTAATGCCACTGAATTGTATACTGAAAAATGGTTAAAATGGTAAGTTTTATGTATACTTTAGCATAATGAAAAAATAAGAAGATAATGGTCACTACATGGTCCCCACTTGACACAGGATATGGGGGATACAAACATAAAAGATATGGAAGTTACTATTTTATTGGAGAGACTGGACAATATATAAAACAATCCAGTCTGATAGGCAGTACTGGGTAATGGTATAATGGGAGGCTGCTCTGAGAGATGGGAGGAGGGAGTAGTGAGCATGTGGGATCAGAATGACCAGAGAATGCTGGCTTCATCGATGAGATGCCAACCTAGACCGGGCATAGGTTTTTGAATGGACACAATCAAAGCCTTAATTATTTTCAGGCCTAGGATGCATTTTCCCAGCAACTACCTCTCCTGTCTTTCCCTCAGAAAGCACCTATTATCCTCCTGAACTCCAGGAATGCCATGTGATATTGTGTAGTGCCTTCATGCCAAGAGGCTGCCCAGAGAGCTAGAGACAGGTAATCTTCAACACCCATTTGAAATTGGGGGCTGGGAGAGCTAGGGAATGGAGAAAATCAAAAGGCTAGGTATTGATTGACAAATTATCTGGGGTTAACTAAGATAAGCAGCAGTAAACCATTAATGTCTGCATTTTCCTGAGGTTCTAAAGAGTGAATGTCCCGCATCAGGCAGCGGCAGTGTGATCATTACTCCAGGTCAACAGTGCTGGGCTATCTACCATCTAAAACAAGCTACAGACGTACTACCTTGGTGCTATAAGTACAAACTTTTTGGCATGCCAGAAAAGATGAAGCTCTAGTTAGGTAACAGCAGGAAAAGTTTACGGTGCTGGATTTTATAGGGTGGTGTCATCAGGGTGAGTGAAATAATGCAAAGAGTGTGTACTTCAGTGACAGACCTAAGTTCAAACCCCAATTCTGTCATGTACTACTGTGAATTTCAAAATTATTTCACCCTCTTAGCTTTTCATATAGCATAATAAAACCTATATCCTGGGCTTGTGATAAGATTGTGACAGTTTATATAATGTCCCTTAAACTTAAAGAGCACTTTAATAATGAGAAGAAAATTAGCATAAAAAAAAGTTTTTAGAGACAGTAGCTGTGATTACTTCTAGATTATAATAAAAATAGCTAATGTACATAGAACTAACATCATCCCTGGGACTGTTCTAAGAACTTTACATTTTGAACTCTTAGCCCTTGGAAGATCCTATGAGGCAGAGACCATGGTTATCCTGACTTTACATTTGAGGAAACGGAAGCACAGAGAGAATAAGAAACTTGCCAAATGTCAGAGAGCTAATAAATGTTAGCACTGGAGTCCATATCCTAAACTGCAGTAATATAGACCAAAGATGATATTTGATAGTCCCCTAAGGAACAAATTCGTTATGCATAAAAAGATGTAACTTTGATTTTAATAATGAGATGATCAGAGGAGACAAAAGAAAATGCATCTTTAAATCCCTATAGCAAATCATGTAAAGGTTACTTTATGGTCACACTAAGTTTCCATCCAGCAACTAATTCTAAAGATAAACATAATAAAGAAACCTAAATCACCAAGTTATATTAATAAGATACTTCATTTTTACCTATAGGCATTAAAATATTTAAAGACAAGGGCACCTGGGTGGCTCAGTTGGTTAAGAATCTGACTTCAGCTCAGGTCAAGATCTCACAGTTCGTGGGTTTGAGCCCCGCGTCGGGCTCTGTGCTGACAGCTAGCTCAGAGCCTGGAGCCTGTTTCGGATTCTGTGTCTCCCTCTCTCTCTGACCCTCCCCTGCTCACGCTGTCTCCTCTCTCTCTCTCTCTCTCAGAAATAAAACATTAAAAAATTTTTAATAAAAAATAAATAAATAAAATAAAATATTTAAAGACAGAAATATACCAATTTTCATTGCTTAAGGCTTTCATGTTTTTGGTTATTTTAGAATTCAAGAGTTTTAATACAGATATAGTTCAATATGTACATTTTTCCAATTAGTACTGAAAAAGAAATAGATTACCTATAAAGAGACTTGCATGGGTAAAACCCTACCTCAAAAATACCAAACATATTATAGAGGAATGTGGGGTTCCTTTAGCTCCTTATTCATTACCCTGATATAAGTTACAAAAAGTAAAGTATGGCCCAGAACACTCCAAAATCCTGCTGGTCAGTGACTGGCATAAGGCACACAATTTCAGTTCTTATTACAGAAGTCATTTAATGAAGAGCTTTAAGAATTAACAGACCACTTAGCAAATAATAAAATAATATTATGAATCAGTACTTGTAGAATATAGGAAACTTCTTAGCCCTGAATACCTTTCTAATTAAACAAACAAAAAATGAACAGCACTCAAGATATTGGAAAAAGAACACAAAATAAAACCAAGTAAAGTAGAAGGAAGGAATTCAAATAAATAAAAGCAAAAATAAATAAAATAGAAAATAGAGACATTGTTAAATCACAGCTCAATGTAATAATTGTAACTGGGGGATTTAAGCATAAGATCTCTAAGATACTCTGGAGTAACCATCAGTTTCTTCTCTAGAGTTAAGTAGATGTCAAATTTTTAAAGATGAAACAACAGGGTTACCTGGGTGCGTTAGTCAGGTAGGCATATGACTTTGGCTCAGGTCATGATCTCACAGTCTGTAAGTTCAAGCAATAAAACTTTCATCTTAGAGGTGCCTGGGTGGCTCAGTCAGTTAAGCGTCCAATTTCAGCTCAGGTCATGATCTCACAGTCCATGAGTTCAAGCTCTGAATCGGGCTCTGTGCTGACAGCTCAGAGCCTAGAGCCTGCTTTGGATTCTGTATCTCACTCTGTCTCTGCCTCTCCCTGACTCACACTCTGTCTCTCTCTCTCTGTCTCTTAAAAATGAATAAGTATTAAAAATTTTTTTTAAAAACTTTCATCTTAGAAAAAGGGACATACACCAAATCTCAAACCAAACACAAAACTAAAACCCTGATGGATCCATATCTACACATGAAATACCTAATCACAAAAGACTGAACCATGAAATATTGAAAGGTGCTATAATAAAAATAGGCTTTAATTATGTATTAGGAAGGCCTCCTGAGCATGACAAAACATCCAGAAATCTTAACATAAAAAATGGACAGGTTTGTCCTCATAAAAATGTAAAATTTCTGTATCTCAGAAGTGACCTTAAGCAAAATTAAAAGGCATGTATAACAAATATTTACAATATAAGTAACAATTACTTACTGTCTCTAATAGCAATGAGAAAAAGGCAAACAACCCAAAGTAAAAGTGGAAGCTTTGCCTTCCAGATAGGAAACTAATTGCAGACACGCAATGTTCTCTCCTTTCCCAATGGTCTATATTTCTACTCTAAGCCTTACGTTTCTTTTTTGAATATGAGAATACATTCCTTACTCTGTAAATTCAAAGAGAACTTTTTAGCTAATCAAAATTACGAAAACTCCTGAGGGTCTAAAAATAAACAAGATTAGTTTGAAGAGGGTAACAGCAGCCTGAAATTTGTTCTAAAGCTTTTTGGAAAGTATGCCACAGAAGATTGGGGCGTCACCAAGACTATCTCATGCCTCCAGGTGGTGGAAGCCAGGCTCGGAGAGGAGGGATTCAATGCAAATGACAGGGAAATGAGTTGGGGCACCCACACGGCTTGTGCCTGTTGCAGCCTGCTGTCCTCTCTGTCTTCTGCATCCATTCAGACCTGTTCTTGGGCGGAGCCCACGCTCAAGGAGAACAGAGCCTAAAAATGCCCAGATGGAATGACTACGCCCAGAATATAGGCTTCTAAGATATCCTACCCAGCATACATGCCACCTTTCTCCCATTCTCACAGAAAACATTATGGAGCACAAACCTCAATAGCTTCTTCTATATGTCCCTGATGGCTAGCAGTAGGACGAGAGGTATAAAGACTCCAACAGGGATCTAAACCACAAAGATGGCCCACAGCCAGAATCACCAACATCTGGCATGAAGCCACCATGAAAACTAGATAACAACCCAACAGAAGAATTACGATTATGAAGCATTAAGAAGAGGACTTTAAAACAAGTTTAAGGTCTTCAGATATAGCATGACATCACAATCAGGAAGAGTCTGGTATAAAAAAACAAACATAAACCTTAGAAATAAAAAAACATAATTACTGAAATAAAAAAAAAATCAGTAGGTAGGATTAGAAGAATGGACCCAGCTGAAAAGGAAATGAGATATCTGTAATGAAGCACCAGGTGAGGAAAAGTTGAAAACTTAAAGAAACATGAAGGAAAGTTCTGAATGTCAGAGCATCTATCAGAGAATAATGAAGATAGAAGAGAGAGAAAATCTGAAGAAATAATAGAATTTCTTCTTACAGTTGAAGAAGCATAAATCTTCAGATTGAAATGGTTCTTCAGATATAGAGCAGGATTAAAATAAATAAACACACACACACAAAAACAAAAGGCAGTGCACAAAGGTAGTGACAATTCAGAACATTAGCCAATATTCTAAGCTACAAGGATAGCTGGGAGTGTAAAGAGAAGTCGCCAAAGCTTCCAGAGAGGGTGATAAAGTGACTATTCACAGTAATTCTCATCAGATTTGACATTAGGTGTTTCATCAACAGTACTGGATGAAGAAAAGACATTGGATAATAGCTTTACATCACAGAAAAAAGAAGTTCAAATCCAAATTTCTATATTCAGACATAATATTAATTAAATGTGAGAATGATGTAAGATTTTTTTCAAATACCCAGGAAGTCAGAGTTTTAATCACTCAATAGATCCTGTCTGAAGCTAAGAGAACTAATAGAAAATATACAAAGAAAATGAATCCAAGACTTACCAACGAGCTGCAGTAGTTAGCAGGAATATAATACAACTGCTATTTCAATGAGACATAATTATAAAATCATTTTTTATTTTTTATTTTATTTTTTAATTAATTTATTTTGGGGGGAAGGTCAGAAGGAGAAGGGTGGAGAGAATCCCAAGCAAGCTCCATGTTCAGCACAGATCCCAACGTGGGGCTTGATCACACGACCCTGAGGTCATGACCTGAACCTAACTCAAGAGTTGGATGGATGCTCAACCGACTGACCCACCCAGGTGCCCCTAAAATTATTTTTTAAAAACAAAATTCTGGTGCCAAAATTCAGATTATGTCAACATGGGATGTGGCAGATGGAGGCAGGGAAGCTGATGAAGAATTCAGGAAAATAAAAAGATTTGAAGACTCATCAAAAGTTATTAGTAGATAGTGAGTAACCCCATGCTGTTAGAAAAATATAAACTTAACCACTTATGGTAAAAATTTAAGTGTAACCTCTAGAAGCATAAAAATAAGATGTGTATGGTTTTCAAATCAGCAAATAAAAAGAGGAACAAAGGAAATCCCAGTCATCCATGGAAAGGCTGAAGGGGAAATGAGAGAAAGGATGATAAACTGAAACACAAAATGCCATGGTAGGGGTAAGTCTAAATACATCCAAAATAAGGTAAATACGAACTGGATTAGTTAGTTTTATAGAAGATAAAATAGGTTAGATTTTGAGAATCCAGCCATGTGCAGCTTAGTGAGGAAAAGCCAAAACTGTGATTACTCCAGGTTTGAAAACATATTCCTAGCAACACTAACAGAGAGCTGCTAACAGCACCATCAATATCACACAAAACAGAATTGAAAGTCAAAAAGATTACAAGTTTAAAAAAGGATATTTCCATTTTAAATAATTCACTATGAAGATATAATAATCGTGAACGTAAATGTTCCTAACATCATTTTGGAGTACATGAAAAATCACAAAAGGAAATTAGCAAATCCACATCTGAGAGGTCTGTTAAAGTCTCCTACTAGGATGTACTATGAGTAACAATATAGAGTACTTAAATAGCACAGTTAACAAATTGATGCTAATAGATATGCATAGAACTTATACGCAACAGAGAATACACAATTTGTTCATTTACTCAGTTAAAATTTATAAAAATTGGTCCTATAGCAAATACCATATGTTTGCACGTATAGGAGGATTAGGAGGAACTTGACGGAGGACCAAGGGGGAGAAGAAGGGCGGAAATGGTGGGGGAAAGGGAGAG
>NW_024081764.1:167269-178885 GCF_003009895.1 Hyaena hyaena | reverse complement strand
AAACTGAATCCAGGGGCGCCTGGGTGGCTTAGTCGGTTAAGCGTCCGACTTTCACTTGGGTCATGATCTCGCGGTTCGTGGGTTCGAGCCCCGCGTCGGGCTCTGTGCTGACTGCCAGCTCAGAGCCTGGAGCCTGTTTCAGAGTCTGTCACTCCCTCTCTCTCTGACCCTCCCCTGCTCACGCTGTCTCTCTCTCTCTCTCCTAGAAATAAATAAAAATTTAAAAAAAAAAATTAAAAAAAAAAAAACTGAATCCAGACATCTAGATATTTTAACTCACTTCTAAATAATTCATCAGTTAAAGAAAATGTCAAAATTGAAATTTCAAATTATTTAGAAATTAATAAAAATGAAAACACCCCATATCAGAATCTATATGTTTTGTTCATGGAAAGATATATATGGCTTCACATCAATTACCCATTAACCTAAGAGGCTAGGAAACAAACAACTCAAAAAAGCCCATAGAAATTAGAAATAAATAAAAACAATAAAGGTGGAAACAGGTTAAATAGCAAACAGCTCCATTTCCTCTGCCTCCTATCTCATTTCTTCTCTTTCTTATAGTAAAACTCTTCAAAATAATCATCTCTTGGGGGACCTGGGTAGTTCAGTCGGTTGAGCATCCGACTTCAGCTCAGGTCATGATCTCACGGTTCATGGGTTCGAGCCCCATGTCGGGCTCTGTGCTGACAGCTAGCTCAGAGCCTGGAGCCTGTCTTCAGATTCTGTGTCTCCCTCTCTCTCTGACCCTCCCCTGCTCATGCTGTCTGTCTGTCTGTCTCTCTCTCTCAGAAATAAACATTAAAAAAATTTTTTTAAATGATAATCATCTCTTACTGTCTCCAGTTTTTCTCCTCCATTTTATGTAAGCTCTTCCAACCAGGCTTCCATCTTCAGCATTCCACCAAAATTTATCTTTAGGCCACCACTTGTACATTTCAACTTTAATTTGACCCAACAGTAGGTTGACTGTGTACTTTTCATAGTAAAAGGGAATGTTATTACTATATCTGAAAATAGGCATAGATTGGGGCATATGGTCACCTCACCTATCAGCAGCCTTTAACTAAGATCACTGCATGGCATAGAGTGCATAAAAAATATTTATCAAGTAGATGGCATTTGTCAACTCCCCAAAATCCCCCTATTTTTTCTTTTGTTAATTGAATATAATAAAAGCTTTTCACAAGATTAATCAAGGGAAAAAGAGAAGCCACACACACACACACACACACACACACACACACACACACAAATTAGGAATGAGTTTTACCTATGAAAAAAGATTAAAGGAGATTACGAGAGTATAGCAATTTTATATCTGCTGGAAAACCTAGATGAAGTGAATACATTTCCTATAATACAAATGATTAAATTTGATCTAAGATGGAATAGAAAATCTGAATAAATCAATCACTGTTTTAAAAAGTATTTCCCAGCTGTGCTGTGGGCAATTCAGAAAATCTCCTGTATACCTGTTGGGGCCAATGTTATAGGACAGTAAGAAACCCCTTAGGGTAATGCTAGAAAGAATACAGTTTTTGTAATCAAAGAAATCAGATTCAGCTTCATATTTCCTGGTTTCAAAATATATTATGAAGCTATAGTAATCAAAAATAATATATAGTATTGGCATGAAGATGGGCACATAGATCAATAGAACAAAGAAATAAACTCACACCTAGAGTAAGGTAATTTAATTTACAACAAAGGAGGGGCACCTGAGTGGCTCAGCCAATCGGACTCTGGCTCAGGTCATGATCTCTCAGTTTGTGAGTTCAAGCCCCACATTGGGCTCTGTACTGACAGCCCGGAGCCCAGAGCCTGGAGCCTGGTCTGAATTCTTCATCTCCCTCTCTCTGTCCCTCCCCTGTTCATGCTCTGTCTCTCAAAAATCAATAAACTTAAAAAAAATCTATAACAAAGGAGCCAAAAATATACAATAAGGAAGGGATAGTCTCTTCAACAAATGGTAATTGAGATAACTTTACAACCTCATGCAAAAGGATTATACTGGATCCCTATCTTACACCATATACAAAATCCAACTCAAAATGGATTAAGGACTTAAATTTAAGATCTGACACTATAAAACTACTAGAAGAAGGGGTAAGCCCCTTGACATTAATCTTGGCAGTGATCTTTTGATTTGACACCAAAAGCAAAGGTAACAAAAACAAAAATAAACAAGTGTCACCACATCAAATGAAAAAGCTTTTGCACAGCTAAAGAAATGATCAAAAACCAAAAAGGCAATATACAAATCATATACATGACAAAGTGTTAATATTCAAAATATATAAAGAAATCACACAACTTAACAGCAAAAAACACTTTGATTTTAAAATAGGTAGAAGAACTGAATATTTTTCCAAAGAAGACATACAAATGGCCAATGGATACATGAAAAGGTGCTCAACATCACTAACCATTGGGTAAATGCAAATTAAAACCACAATAAATCACCTCATACTTGTTGGAATGGCTCTTCTCAAAAAGAAAATAGCTAATAAGCATTGGCAAGCATGTGGGAAGAAGGGAAACCTTTAGCACTGTGGGTAGGAATGTAAATTGGTGCAGCTACTGTGGATAACAGCATGGAGATTCCTCAAAAAATTAAAAATAGAACTACCAAATGATCAGCAATCCTACTTCAGTGTATATATCCAAAGGAAATGAAAACAGGCTATATGAGATATCTACATTCTCATGTTCATGGTAGCATTATTCACAACAGCAAAGATATGGAAACAACCTAAGTGTCCATCAACAGATGAGTGGATAAAGAAGATGTGGGATATATATGCAAGGGAGTATTATTCAGCCATGAGAAAGCAGGAAATCCTGCCATTTACAGCAACATGGATGGCATAATGCTAAGTGAATTAAGTTAGACACAGAAAGACAAATACCACATGGCATCACTTATATGTGGAATCTAAAAAGGAAGCCAAACTCATTGAAACAGAAAGTAGAAAAGTGGTTGCCAGGACTGGGGGTGGGCAGGGGTGGGGAAAAAAATAGGGAGAGGCTGGTAAATGGGTACAAACTTTTAGTTATAAAATGAGTAAGGATCTAATGTATAACATAGTGACTACAGTTGGTAACACTGTGTTTTATAATTAAAATTTGTAAGAGAGTAGAACTTAAGTGTTCTCACCAAATATATATATGTATAAAATATATATATGACATTACAATATATATTGCATATAAAAATATGTGAGGTGATGGATGTGTTAATTAACTAGATGGGAGAAATCTTTTTAAAATGTATATACATATGTCAAATTGTCACAGTGTACATTTTAAATATCTTACAATTTTATGTCAATTATAACTCAATAAATCTCAAAGGGAGAGGAAGAGACCAGGTTCAAATACTAGTTCAGCCTCTTCCCAGCTGTGTAATCTTGATATGTCACCTGTCTTAGTAAAGGCTACCCATCCAAGATAGCCCTCAGCATCATGGCATTAACCTATTGACTCAGGCCAATGCCACTACTTTCCTCATTGAGAAAGCAACAGGGAAAAGATGATCTGGGGGTCCTAGCTTCATCAGTGTGTATGCCTTCAGTTGTATTTTTCTTTGTTTTGTGTTTTGTGGCCCCTATTTTGTGGGGCTCTGCTCCTAATTTCCTTACCTAGTAGGCAGACTTTAGTCAAAATGTATGTTGTATTAGGGACATACCACTCAATTCCAAAGCAATCTCAGCTCCCCTAATCTCATCTCTGATCCAAGACCTCCTTAGAACAATGTGAGCAATAAGATAAGGCAAAGCCAGAATATCCTCCCTGCAGCTGCCTCCCTAAATGTTGCCCATGATGCCTTCCCTTGCCAAGACACCATTGCCTGTCTGTACAATTACCCAGCCCCCTTCTGTTTCCCTAAGAATCCTCCTTAGATGTGTATATGCTGATATGGAAGGATCAGAGCCAATATTTCATTGGTTGAAGAAGCTGTCACCATTCTCAACCACTAGCTCAAAAAAGGAAGCAATGAGATCAAAACCTTATGGTGAGACAGACCCATCAGGAATTTTTTAAGGATTAGGGTTTATTTATGAAGATTAGTAAGTGTATGAAGATTGTTAGTGAGAAAATAAATGGGCACACCTCTGGAAAACAGTGTGGAGATTCTTCAAAAAATTAACAATAGAACTCCCCTATGACCCAGCAATAGCACCGCTAGGAATTTGCCCAAGGGATTCAGGAGTGCTGATGCATAGGGGCACATGTACCCCAATGTTCATAGCAGCACTCTGAACAATAGCCAAAACATGGAAAGAGCCTAAGTGTCCATCAACTGATGAATGGATCAAGAAGATGTGGTATATTTATACAACGGAATACTACGTGGCAATGAAAAAGAATGAAATCAGGCCATGTGTAGCAACGTGGATGGACCTTGAGGGTGTTATGCTGAGCGAAATAACTCAGGCAGAGAAGGACAGATACCATATGTTTGCATGTATAGGAGGATTAGGAGGAACTTAACGGAGGACCATGGGGGAGAAGAAGGGGGAAAATAGCCGGGGAGAGGGAGTGAGGCAAACCATGGGAGACCTTTGAATACAGAGAACAAACTGAGGGCAGATGGAGGGGAGGGGAAGGGGGTGATGGGCATGGGGAAGGGCACTTGTTGGGATGAGCACTGGTTGTTATATGGAAACCAACTTGACAATAAACTATTTAAAAAAGAAAAAGAAAAGAAAAGAAAAGAAATGGGCACAACTTCCTGGGAACAGAAGGTGATCCGATGGTATCTGTCTTTGTTTACCAGCTGTGTGATGCTGAGCTAATTTTCCTTCCTGGCAAAATGGACATACTAATACTTACCTCCCACTTCTGTTTCAAAGATTACATGTGACAGAGGGTCCCACACGTAGTTAGTGTTTAACAAATATTACCTCCTATCTTAATCAGTGTGGGCTGCCAGGAAACAATACCACAGACTGGGTGGCTTAAACAATAGAAATGGATTTCTCAAAGTTCTGGAGACTCGAAGTCCAAGATCAAGGTGCCAAGAAGGTAACTTCATTCTAAATTTTCTTCTCTTGGGAAGGAGGGAGGGAGGAAGATGGCAAGTAGGGGCAATAGACTGAGAAACAGAAGGAGAAAGAAATATTGAGGGAGAGAGATACAGAGAGATGAAGGGAGAGAGAGAGAGGGAGAGAGAGACTACTCTCTGGGTCTCTTCTCATAAATGCACTAATCTCATCATCAGGACCCTACCCTCATGATCTCATCCAACCCTAATTACTTCCAAAAGGCCTCACCTCTAAATATCACTCCACTGGGGGGTTAGAGCTCCAACAGATGAATTTGGAGGGAACACAAACATTTCATCCACAGCATCACCACATATGTAAGCACAGTTTTAAGGAAGGAAAATATACCTGCACAGACTTTGGTTTTTATTGAAACAGATGTTAAGAAATCTATTCCAGGATATCATGTTTAAGCTGGGATTTCATTTTTACATTGGAGAATATATTCTAGTATGCCCTGAGGCAGGAATAGTACCATCCTACCAAGGACATAGCAGGTTTATTATCCCTCTCAGAAGGTATAGAAAGATATAGAAAGGAACTGTTTCCTCTGATAGATTTCAGAGACAAAGAGTTCAGGAATGGGGAGCTCAGATGATGGGGCCACAAAGTCTACTGGGCTTTGGCCACAGGACATTTCCTGTAATGTTTAACTAAAAATTGTCTTAGGCTTTCTTGACAAATTATACACGAGGTGGAAATATACCAGAGATCTTTCACACGCCTGCCTTTATTCTGGTCTGAATTTAGCCACCTTAGTAATAATGAGAATTTTCCATTAAAATGACTTACTTTTATCCCCAAATTCTAACTTTAAACCTTGCTAGACTAAGCAAAAAAAAAAAAAAAAGCCAGACATAAAAGAGTACCTGCTGTGTTTCCATTAATATGAAGTCCTAAAACAGGAAAAACTAATCTTTGATGCTAGAAATCAGGACTGTAGTTGCCTCAAGAAGGGCAGGAATTGAGTAGGAAGGATCACCAGGGAACTTTCTGGTGTAATGGAAATATTCTGTGGCTTGAGGGCTTATGCGTTTGTCAAAACTCACCAAACTGCACTTAAGATCTGTTCACTTCACTGTAAGTAACATCTCAGTTATAAAAAGTGAATATATGGGGGCGCCTGGGTGGCTTAGTCGGTTAAGCATCCGACTTTCGCTTAGGTCATGATCTCGCTGTTCGCAGGTTCGAGCCCCGCATTGGGCTCTGTGCTGACTGCCAGCTCAGAGCCTGGAGCCTGTTTCAGTCTGTGACTCCCTCTCTCTCTGACCCTCCCCTGCTCATGCTGTCTCTCTCTCTCTCTCTCCTAGAAATAAATAAAACATTAAAAATTTTTTAAAAAGTGAATATATGAATTTAGCTTCTTTTGTATCAAGTTGAATGTAATTATGAAAATTATGTGCATTTTTCCCTGGAAAGATCTGTCAGAAATCTAGATTCATGTCTTTATATATCTTCAGTAGCAAGCTGGAGTTTGGATGGGATAGAAGCTACATGCTTCTCAGGAATTCTCCCTGCATTTCTGTACCCATCCATAAAAGAGCAGTTCTCGCTAGGAAAAGAGAGACAGTGGAAATGAACACTTTTTAATGGGATATAATCAGAGTTATAAAGCTAGGTTTTTCTAGCATATATATGGGCTATCTCCCTACTTTACCACCAAACATTGTCTTATGATGCTCCTCCACCTTAAGAACCATTCCAGAGTGTGCCACTCTAATTAATGGGATTGCTGTATCCCTCAGGTATGTTGGGTAAATCTCTTGAATCTATGAGGGTGGGTCATTCAGGTATACCAACCTCTGCCTCACTTTGTTACTGCCATCTACCAACTTCCCAGTTACCACTCTTCATTAATTGACAATGATAGGACCTGGATCTTTCTCTCTACCCAGTTACTATCATAATTATGGGTGATATCAAGGTTCATGTAAATGTAAATGAGCCATCCAGAAACACAGACTTGGACGTCCACAATTTCAGTGACTGTCACTTCTTTCTATTTGTCCAAGTCACACCTGGAATCTTACTACCTACATCACATCAGAAATTCTGAATTCCATTAGTTGATTATGGATCTTAACATCTTTCTACTTTTCTTGTATCTATTTCCACTAAACTTACTTTTTTACTGCAGGGACCCCCAGTTCCTTAACCCCATAATTTTTTCATACTCTATGGGTACCTTCTAAAGCTCCCTTGCCAATCTAGTCTGTGATAACATAACTGGTTGACTCAATTATTTTTTACCAGTATCTCTGACACTTTTTTGTTAATATACTTTCCCTGCTACAGCAACTATACAGTAAATCTCCAGCCCAAGATTGATGCAGCATTATTGCTTATATATCTCTTTATATATGCACATGTTTCTTAGCAACCCCTATTGACCCTTTGGTTTGCTCTTGGTAAGACTGCTCTTCAAACCTCTCCAACAATTATTCCGAACCTTTGCCATTCTCCCCAAAACTCCTCCCCTTAGCAGATTACCAAGGCCCCTATGTCATGGAGAAATTGAAATCATCAAGCTTACTCTCCATCACCTTCTGGCTTTTAGTCAGCAGTTTTAATGTACATTCGAGCTCACATTCTCATTCACATCTGCACTCTTGACTCCTTTCCCAAAGTCTAAGAACATAAGGTAAACCTTAAGGTATCTAAGGTCAATGCCAATACTTAACTCACCCCCTTCTGACTCCTTGGACCCTTTATCAGCCATCTTCTTTTCTTAAAATTTATTTATTTATTTTCAAAGGAAAGGAGGGAAGGAAGGAGGGAGGGAGGGAGGGAGCAAGTGGGTGAGAGACAGAGAAAGAGAGAGAGAGAATCCCAACCAGGCTCCATGCTCTTGGCACAGAGCCTGATGTGGGGCTCAAACCCACAACCATGAGGTCATGACCTGAGACAAAATCAAAAGTCAGATGCTTAACTGACCAAGGTACCCAGACACCCCAGCCATTTTGTTTTTGTTCAAATATCAATTTCTTCCCACTTGTTCCCTCTCTTCAGCCTATAAACATGTTCATGTTAGGTCCATAATAAAAATCAATCATCTGGACCACATGATTTTTCTAGCTACTGTTTATCTTATCATCACCAGCTTATTAAGGTTGTGCTTTCTGGGGCCACTGGGTGCCTCAATTGGTTAAGCATCTGACTTTGGCTCAGGTCATGATCTCGCAGTTTGTGAATTCAAGCCCCACATGGGACTCTGTGCTGACAGCTCAGAGCCTGGAGCCTGCTTTGGATTCTGTGTCTCCCTCTCTCTCTGTCCTGCTCTGCTCACTCACTCTCTCTCTCTTAAAAAAATAAATAAAACATGGGGCGCCTGGGTGGCTTAGTCAGTTAAGCGTCCAACTTTCGCTTAGGTCATGATCTCACGGTTCGTGGGTTTGAGCCCTGCGTCGGGCTCTGTGCTGACTGCCAGCTCAGAGCCTGGAGCCTGTTTCAGTCTGTGACTCCCTCTCTCTCTGACCCTCCCCTGCTCACGCTGTCTCTCTCTCTCTCCTAGAAATAAATAAAAAAAATAAAAAATAAATAAATAAAACATTAAAAATTTTTTTAAAAATTTAATGTTTTATTTATTTCTGAGACAGAGAAAAATAAAAAATAAATAAATAAAACACAAAAATTTTTTTAAAAATTTAATGTTTTATTTATTTCTGAGACAGAGAGACAGAGAGAGAGACAGCGTGACCAGGGGTGGGTCAGAGAGAGAGGGAGACACAGAATCCGAAAGAGGCTCCAGGCTCTGAGCTGGCAGTCAGCACAGAGCCCGACGCGAGGCTCGAACCCACAAACCATGAGATCATGACCTAAGCCAAAGTTGGACACTTAACCAACTGAGCCACTCAGGTGCCCCTAAATAAAATATTTTTTAAAAGCTTGTGCTTTCTTAGTAAAGCAATGGTTCTAATAGGTAAATATTGTGGGTATTTTAAATCCCAATTTCACTGGACCATAGAGAAGCTTTAATTGACCACCTTAAAATAAGCACTCCAAAATCATAAGAGCTAATAAAAAAGGTCAGCAAGGCTGCAGGACACAAGATCAACACACCAACATCAATTTCGAGGGGCACCTGGGTGGCTCAGGCTGTTAAGCTACTGGCTTTGGTTCAGGTCTTGATCTCACAGTTCATGAACTCAAGCCCCACATTAGGCTCTCTGCTGTCAGTATGGAACCTGTCTCAGATCCTCATTCTCCCTTTCTCTCTGACCCTTCCCCTATTGTGCTCTCTCTCTCTCTCTCAAAAATAAACATTTAAAAATTTCAACTTAGAGATATCACCTTATACCTGTCAGGAGAGCTAAAATCAAAAAGACAAGAAATAATAAGTATTGGTGAAGATGTGGAAAAAAAAGAACTCTTGTGCACTGTTGGTAGGAATGTAAATTGGTACAGCTTTTGTGGAAAACAGTGTGGAGTTTCCTCAAAAAAAAAAAAAAGAAATACTATATGATCCAATAATTCCATTACAGAGTACTTACCCAAAGAAATTAAAACACTAATTTGAAAAAACATATACACCCTTATTTCATTTTAGTATTATTTACAATAGCCAAGACATGGCTATTGTATCTTGGAAGCCAAAATATGGAAGCAACTTTACTGTCCATCGATAGATAAATGGATAAAGAATATGTGGTATATACAAACATGTATATACATACATACACACACATATACAATAGACTATTACACAGCCATAAAAAAGGATGCAGTCTTGCCATTTGAGACATCGATTAACCTAAAGGATATTATGCTAAGTGAAATAAGTCAGACAGAAAAAGACAAATACCATATTATTTCACTCATATGTGGAATCTAAAAAACAAAACAAATGAGTAAACAAACAAAAAGGCAGAATCTGACCTATAAATACAGAGAATTGATTGCCCAGAGGGAACGGGGAATGATCAAAATGGGTAAAGGGGACTGGGACACACCAACTTTCAGTTATGGAATTCATAAGTCATGGGAATAAAAGGCACAGCACAGGAAATATAGTCAGTGATATTGTAATAGCATTGTATGATGACAGACGGTAGCTACACTTGTGGTGGTAATAGCATAATGTTTGGAGCTTTGAATCACTATGTTGTACACCTGACACTAATGTAAGATTGTGTACTAACTATACTCAAATAAAACAATTAAAATAAAAAAGTAATTATTTTATTTTTATACATGAACAATACACAATCCAAAAATGAAATTTAGAAAACAATTCCATTTATATAGTACTAAAAAGAAAATATTTAGGAATACATTTAACACAGGAATCATAATACTTGTACACCTAAAATTATAAAATATCATTGAACAATATTAAAGAACACCTAAATACCTGGAAAGACATCTGATATTTAGGAATTGG
Source organism: Hyaena hyaena (assembly GCF_003009895.1). Lineage (NCBI taxonomy): Eukaryota > Metazoa > Chordata > Mammalia > Carnivora > Hyaenidae > Hyaena > Hyaena hyaena. The sequence goes on along the minus strand of NW_024081764.1, from coordinate 168,451 downwards.
AAGACATTATTATTAAGATAGCAAAACTCCCCAAATTGATCTCAATTCAATACAGTCCATTTCAAAATCCCAGGTGGATTCTTTTAGAAAATGACAAGATGACACTATACTCCATATGGAAATGCAATAACCAGAACAATCTTTATAGAGAAGAATGGATTTGGAGGATACACTTCCCAATTTCAAAACCTACTACAGTGCCACTGCAAACAAGAAAGTGTTGTCCTGGCATAAGAGTAGATATAAAGATTGAAAAGTAGAATTGAAAGTCCAGAAATAAATTCTCATATTTATGGTCAAATGATTTTGGACGAGAATGCCAGAAGATTCCATGGGGAAAGAATAGTCTCTCCAATAAATGATGCTGGTATAGATGCAAATGCAAAAATAAGTATGAAGTTGGACCTTCAGGGTTCAGCCGTACATGTAGATGTTGTCATTACTCCCAATCTTATACAAAACAACAACAAGAAACAACCTTGAGCAAACTAAAAATTAATGACTTTTTCTTGGACTCGTGAGGGAGCTGAGGTTGCCAGGCAAATGTCCCCTCAGAAAACTGGACATTGAATGGAATCCAGAGAGTTACTGAGATCTGCTTACCTGGAGCACAGGAGCCATACTTTAATAGGAACTCTTTCATGGTAATTCTGACAAATCACTGGAGCTGAGTGTGGACTAGTATGAGAGAAATAGACTCCTGGAGTCTGTGCTCTTAGTGGTCTCTCTTGCTTTCATGGGCTTTACTTCTCAGAACCCCACCAGGTTCTCATGGTGAAGAGCCAAGAAAGACAACCTCATAGCTCTGACAGATAATGAAGACATTTTCTTGGGGGAGAGGGCAAGATGGCGGAGAAGTAAGGAGCTCCATACTTGCACTCGCACCCATACATCACACAGAAAAGATCTGAAGCCATTGGAAACCTTACAAAACCTGAGAGATTGGGAGAAAAAAGACGCAGAATCCACTGAGAGAGACTTCTAACGTGAGTGCGAACCGGGGAAGATAAAATCGGGCCGGGATCGGAGACTCCAGGGTGGGAGGCGATCCCCCTCTACCCTCTACGGGGAGTGAGAGGGGAAAAGGAGAGAGTCCAAAACAGAAAAACCTCCGCTCGGGGGGGAAAAACCTCCGTTGGAAAGACCGTACTTGCCAAATACCTGCACACCAGGTCCCCTCGC
>NW_024081764.1:0-160753 GCF_003009895.1 Hyaena hyaena | reverse complement strand
GAAAAAAAAAAAAAAAGACATTTTCTTTTCTTTTCTTTTCTTTTTTAAATAAAGCCAGAATCTCTTCCATAACAAAGTCCTATTCTCCAGGGGAATTATTTACCAGATTTATGTACTGGGAAGAAGTACACTGCCTTGACTCCAGCTCCCTGGACCCTTCCTGTCTTACTTAAGGGATTGGGGGTGGGGGTGGGGAGGGTTCTAAGAAGAACTTGTGAAGGTCACATCCCAGGGGCCCAGGCACATTAAAACACTGAGATTTGCCATACAATTACAGAGCGCTTCCCTTTCCCAACACCTCACCACCACAAACACTGACTCTGTCTAAGGAAGAGAGAATCCCAGGACAATAGGGGAGACAAAAATCAAAGACACAACAAAAATGTGAAGCCTCTGACACCTATAGCCACAGCAAACATTAAATACAGCCCAACTCATAGTAGATCTACTTGCTTCATTTATTTTAGTCATTCATAAATTTACTCACCCTATCATAAACTCCTTTATTGAACATGTGATGGGTTACATAGCAAAAGATGTCTAACCTTTCTAATACTTTTCACCTTATATAAATAATTGTATTATTGTATCACTTTAATTTCTGCCTATCTTATTGCCCCAGTTTCAGTTGAAGTCCTTTAAGGACAACATCTATATTTTACTTTTCTGTACTTTCTATGGGTAGCCTAACTCAGTGCAAAGTGAGTAAATGAATGAATAAATGAATGAATGAGTTGGCTTAAGATTGTCTTTGGAGGGGCGCCTGGGTGGCTCAGTTGGTTAAGCGTCCGACTTCGGCTCAGGTCATGATCTCATGGTTCATGAGTTCGAGCCCTGTGTTGGGCTCTGTGCTGACAGCTAGCTCAGAGCCTGAAGCCTATCAGCCTGTCTTCGGATTCCGTGTCTCCCTCTCTCTCTGACCCTCCTCTGCTCATTCTCTCTCTCTCTCTCAGAAATAAATAAAAATATAAAAAAAAAAAAGATTGCCTTTGGAGTTATGAGGGAGTCCTTAGGGGAGGTGCTGCAGTTCTGATTATAAGTATTGTTCTGATAGAACTTTCTTGGTCCTGGACACCCTCCTCTAGGGAAGGAGTATGGTACAGTGGGGAATGTTCTAGAATCAGGAAATCTGGTTTTAAGACTTGCATGTGCCATAAGGTAGCTATGTGGTCTTAGAGAGCTCAACTCAGGGCTTTTTTGCAGATCTCTAAAATAAACATCCCTTTCAGTTCTATTGTTCCAATATTCTTGAAGTCACTAGTCCTTATTAAAATGGAAAAAAATAAACTCTGAATTTAGAAATTGAATATTTCTTTTCTTATAGCCTCTAATACCTAGGACCTATTAAATCCCTAAGACACTGTTTAAAGTGCATCACCTGTATTAACTTATTTATTCCTATGAGATAAAATTATTTTATCCCTCTTTTACATATGAAGCACAGAAAGGTTATGTAACTTACATAGCTGGCAGCAGAATTAAATTCAGATCAGGCAGTCTGGTTCCAGTAGCTGTGTTCTTGATCCTAATATTTCTCCCATGCCCAAGGGTAGTACCAGCCTTCTCTTCTGCCCTTGGAACCACTGGCCCCTTCCATCACCATATAGTTCAATGGAAAGATTAAACTCCTATCTCGATGCAAAGGGATAATTCAGAAAGATGTTGTGAGAGAACACAATTCCCGGGAAAGCAAAGACATATTTGCTAATGCCTTCAATTGGTGTAAGGACCTTGGTTTTACTTGATATTAGCAGTCCTGGATTGGGAAATCAATGTGTGGAGAAGCTTTTGACCTTTTGGACAGAATGCTGTTCTTTTCCCAAAACCATATCAAACATGAGGTTGAAAGGTGAATCCTTTTGTTGCAACATCACCTATTTTGCTCCTGCTAGGAGGGTTCTGTTGGTTTCAATGCTACAGAAGCCTTCCCATATCAGTCCTTCCACATGAATTGGATTTAGGAAGCCACCATGACACCCCTTCCACACATTCCTCACAAGCTCAGAGGTATATCAGCTTTAAGAAACCTACCGAAATGGTTAAATAGCCTTTTAAAACTAGGTAAGGAAGAATAAATAACCAGGAACTTGCCATCCTGTGAAACATGTACTTTGAATCCAACAAAGTATACAGAGAAACAGGTAAGATAAAGTTAATTCCAGAACTAACAAAGGTTGTGATCAACATTCAGTGTCACTGAGCTCTCTTCCTGTTAGCACAGCCACATATTTCCCTCTCATTCTTCTTTCCAGTCTTATCTTCCCTTTTTTCTCCCCAACTCCTCTCTCAACCTGTCCCTTCCTTTCCAAGCACCCACAGAACTGTCATATTTCCACCTCCTAGGTCACTGAGAAAAAGAGCCTCATATGAGCACATATAAAAAATCCTGAATATCTATATATGTATAGCATATGCTTACACTTTGAGTTTTTTCATCCTTATAATCATTCATTCATGCATTCAACAGATTATTATTCAGTGCCTATTGAGTCTTAACTCTCTTACCCTACCTCCTCACACACGTATGTATATACCTTAGGACAGATGTATGTGTTTCCGAAGGACATTGGATTTAGCTGGAGAGGCCCAGCAGAAATTTGGACATGTTCTCGATAGTTTACCACTGATCATGGATTTAGGGTTTGGTAGAAGCCAGGTCTACAAATCACAAACTTGGAAAACCAACTGTTTGGGAAAACTAGCGGAAACAAAGATCTTCCTGTCTGGTGCTTTTAATGCCTTTCTGGAACTTTCTTTTGGAGCTCTGGGTAAAGCTCAAGTACAGGGAAGAATCAAACAGTGTCCTTCTGTCAGTCCCTCATATCTGTTCACTGAAGAAGCCCTACAAACTTGGTAAATGTTTCCAATGCCAACCCATCGACCAATGGCTTATATACTATCATAGATAGGAGATTATATATGAAGTATAATCATACCTCATAATAGGCATTAGGCATGGCTTTTGACCAACCATATTATACCCTTCCATTTCTCAGGTAGTTACCAGGAACCTCCTGCACATCCAGCCTGATGCTAGGTGCATCCTTGGTCCTTTAGACACGTACAACTAAGGTGGGAAAGCCATACAGACACAAATCAGATAATGGATGCAGCATGATAAAGTGAAAAGAGCCCAAGATTTGGGGTCTTACGTCTCCACTCCACCACTTGGTAGCTGTGAAATACAGTTAAACCTACTTCAGAACTGTTATAAGTATTGGCTCTGGATGTTATATAAACTATGTATGAATAGAAAATATTTTTATGGTGTTTAGAGAATATTGAAAACAGAGTAGCATTCCTTATCAGGTTCACTACAATCCCATGAGGCAAGCCAGTGTTTTGCAAACAAAAATTAGCCACCCATTGGTGGATCATGAAATCAATTCAATGGGTGCTGACCAGCATTTTTTTTAAATGAAATAGAACAGAAAATACCAAATTGTGTCACATGTAGTAAAGTTAAGTTTTCTTTCAGGTAACTTTTGTCTCTATTACATATTGTGTATTGTGATGGGAAAATAATTTTTTAGTATGGGTCACTTTCAAAAACTTTGAAAAATGCTGAGGAGACTGCATGTCTCATAAATGTTCATAGAATTATTTGGATTCAGCCCTGGTACCTCTCTAATGATTCAATAGCTTGATTTCTAACTCACTCAATCTAGAAATTCTTGATTTCTATACTTGCTCAGCCCCGTGGGGCAGTGCCTATAGGTATCTTGTGCTCAAGGATCTAAAGGGAAGGAGAATGACCAGGAACAACTGGAGACTATTGGGAATATTTAAATGCCACATGGGTAATAATTCCTCTTCAGTAACAGGAGGTCACTGAAAGGAAGGTGGAGCTGAGATATTAGGGGAGATTTCCAGAAAGTCCACTGAAAGCAAACTCTAGAGAAAGAGTGACATTTGGCTCACAGAAGGACAAAAGGGAAGCAACTAGAGTAGAGGCCAGGGCCTGAACAATCTGCCTGGGCCACTGTGTGGAGCCATTCTCCCCTTCTTGGGTCCTCGTTTTCCTGGTTGACCCCAACTACCAGCTCTCAACAAGCAGAGCCTAGATCTTCTCTTCCTTGGATCATCTTCCCAGTCCTGACCCTGGTCAGTCACTATACATAGTCTCTATAGGCCAGGACAGAGTAAGAAATAGGCGGTAAAACAATCTGTAATTGAAGACTTGCCACATTTGTGTTCCTGATGTACTGTAATTGAAGTGAACCTTTGCCTCTAGGGCATTCTCATAGTAACCTGATATCTGGACTGGTGAGCTCTCAGTGACACATTCTGCTTCATGGCTTGGTGTGGCTCCACTCTTAAGGACTACCAAGGCATGGGGGGGGGGGGGTCTCTGAGACAATGCTGAAGGCTCTGAACCAGGAGTTAAAGTCATGTCACAGGCCACATATGCTTTAGAAAGTATAGCCTCAGAATATCTCTCAAAGCATGGTTTGAGTCCATAGCTTTGGGACCTCCTTCTCCATTCCCCTGTCACTTACACACATCATAATTCTCTCCTCACTGTGAAAAAGACACAATTCTAAAACCAGAGCATGGAGGGGTGTCTGGATGGCTCAGTCAGTTAAGCATCCGACTTCAGCTCAGGTCATGATCTCACAGTTTGTGGGTTTGAGCCCCACATCAGGCTCTGTGCTGACAAGCTCAGAGCCTGGAGTCTGCTTCGGATTCTGTGTCTCCCTCTCTCTCTGACCCTCCTCTGATCATGCTCTGTCTCTCCAAAATAAATAAATGTTTAAAACATTTTTTAAAAAGTAATAAAGCCACAATCAACTGATGAATGGATCAAAAAGATGTGGTTTATCTATACAATGGAATACTACACGGCAATGAGAAAGAATGAAATCTGGCCATGTGTAGCAACATGGATGGATCTTGAGGGTGTTATGCTGAACGAAATAAGTCAGGAAGAGAAGGACAGCTACCATATGTTTGCATATATAGGAGAATTAGGAGGAACTTAATGGAAGACTGTGGGGGAGAAGAAGGGGGGAAACAGGGTAGGAGAGGGAGGGAGGCAAACCATGAGAGACTCTTGAATGCTGAGAACAAACTGAGGACTGATGGGTGTGGGAGAGAGGGGAAGGGGGGTGATAGGCATGGAGGAGGGCACTTGTGGGGATGAGCACTGGGTGTTGTATGGAAACCAACATGACCATAAACTATTAGAAAAATAAAAATAAAAAAATAAAAAAAGTAATAAAGCCAGAGAATGGAATAAATTTGAAGCTACTTCCTGTATTCTTTCTATAACATGAATTCCAGGCCAAGTCCATTGGTTCTGGACCTATGCCTCAGTGCACAGGTTCTCTGACTCACTCCAAAGATTTCTTGGTGGCACAAGAGCAATAAACTATACTATTTATTAAAGGACAATGATATTCTAATACCTAACATCATAGGCAAAGAGCCAAAAACAGGGTCAGCCTGACAGCAGTGACCTCACTCATGACTTATCCAGTGTAGTCAGGTTTGGGCTGCTGTTGCTTGCATTTGATTGTCACCCACATCCACCACTCATTATCTTCTTGGAATCCTTCTCTCCCGAATACAAGAACAAGAGGCAGTGGCAGGAGAGCACTAGACCTCTGGTGACGGCCAACACAAGAGCATTGAGTTTCTAGGAGGTTTTCTTCTGGTGCTCTGGAGCTCCCTGTGGATGAGAGCACCAACTCCAACCCCCAGTAAATTATTTATTCCCAAGCCACCTGAAAGTCTACTCCAGGCCAGTCACTGCACTAAGAAGTTTAGAGATACAGAGAAGAATTAAGTATGAACCTGATCTTTTAGCTGATACAGTAAGCATCTTAACTAAGGAGTTGTTGGGGGCCATGGGTGGGTTTCAGGGGCTTCACTCTCTTGAAGTTTTGTGTAAAACTTGCTGGACATTTCTAGGTTTTTATAGAAAGAAGATACTAGCTCTTATCAGATCAGCAAAAGACTCTGTGTGTTGCCAAGTTTATCACATAATTAGTTTTCTCCCCTGTAGTTTTTATATATTTCTATATTAAGAAGAGTAGTCCTGTAACCCTGGGTAAAAAAATGAGAGGGGGGAGGTGCTTTTGAGTAACAGAAGCTGGCTTCTCTCTAGTTTACTGCCCCAATATCTATTTGTTAAGTAGTCAGTTATCAAACCCTTGTGATAGGGTATCCCTGCCTCCATGGAAATATGAACCTTGTGGAAGATCCATTAGAGGTGCTCTGACCAAACCCAAGGGCTGACCCTCATTTTCTGAAAATATAGTGCCATATGTCACTAATCCCTGTGACATTTGTGCAAGCATTCCAGTGTCTCTCCTACTGTGGCAGCAGGTTCAAAACAAGTAAATTGAAGGTTATCATTTTGTTATGCAACGCAGCCAATCCCACACGTTCTGTCATCAGTTTGAAGAGTACAGACTGACCCATGGTGGAGTCTGTCACTGTTACTGCTGCTTTTGAAAATATGGAGACAAAGGACTAGGTGGGCTATCTCATATCCAGTGAGGCTATCAGGTTTCTTTTTGATCTGGTTTATTGCAATCCAGAGTCCCATTTGGCTAATTGTTATTTGATTGCATTGTGTATATACAATCTGTTTTTTAAAAATTTGCATCTAAGAAAATCTAAAACTTACTCTTTGAAAGTAGCTATTTCTTTTTGCTTTTGTTATGGGAGAAGCATTTTTTCTTTATTTTTTTTCTTCATTAATGAGGATCTGAGGGGAAAGTTTACTTGTAGGAAGTGTCCTCTAAATCACTAAATAACTTTTACACAATTGCATAAGCTAAATCCAGGTGTTTTAATCAGAAGATTAACTGTGGCCCAATTTCACAGCTATAGTTTTCCTGAGTTCAAAGAAGGTTAATTCCATACGTAAATTGGGATGCTTCTTTCTCTGTATGAAAATACCTAATTATTTAGAGTAATAAGTTTTTTACAGATCATTAATACTAGGAAAGTTAATTCATTCACTTTTTAAAACATTGGTCTGACAAGTGAAAAAATTTAGGCTGTAGAAAACATAAGTTGTCCTCTATTTTTTCCAATATTCTAAAATCAACAACTATCTCTATGTAAGTGGGTCATTACCAATAGAATAATAAAGAGTAGGAAATATTAACAGTTAACTACACTGTGTGACTTCTGTTATATAAAGCTGATTTGGAGAGTTGTATAAGAGTTGTATAAAATAAGATCTGGTTGGCTTCTAAAATAATAGAAAATAATATCATGCAGCTTTATAGTCAGTGAAAATCTAACATGATAATATAAAAATATCCATTTAGTTTATGATGCTGCTTTTCAATATACATTTAGATGATAATGGGAAAGCTGATTAAAGTTGGCCCAGTGACATTTTTCAGATAGCTGAGAAATAAGAAATATATTCTCCCCTTCAGAGCTTTATAGATCATTGGTATGAATTAATAGGTTCTTTTGCTGAAAAAGTGAGCCAGTGGTTCATGTACTAGGGTGTTTATATTTCCAATTCTATACTACTCTTCTTTTTCAAATCCCAAAGAATTTTACTCAAATAAAAATTACATCTCATTGTTTAACCATAAAAATGAATTAAGAAGCAGACTCTGTGCTTGTGGTCAGAGTAGCACAATATTTTATAAAGGGTAGAGGCAGAGGAATTCCACATAGCACTAAAGAACATTCTCCACGTTAAGTCTGACCAGACAGACAGATAGTAGAAATTACCAAAAACCATCAACTACATCAAGAGAATATGGATTTTTTCCCTTCTTAATTCAATAATGTTTGAGAGTTGTGAATAAAGTATGTGTGCGTGTGTGTGTGCAAACAGAACTTCTAAAAAGTGAACTGCAAATAATTCTGCAATAGAAATTCTCTTGGTTGATCTTTTAAAGTACATGTGTACTCTCTTAAAATGCCAATGTCCTTTTCAAATCCAACCAGAAGCATTCCTATTAACACTGTGCCTTAATTCAAAAGATGATCCTTCCATGGAACAATGGAAACTACCTTAGAGGAAAACAGTCTTGTTGTCACATCTCATAGGCAACCAAAATGGAAAGGAGACAAATTGTTAATGATAGATGAGAAATATTAAGTTATGAATCTCCATCAAGACATGTGATTAACTATTTGCCACCAAATATAAAGATAGCTCCTTCCCACTCAAGATACAGAAGATGGAAAAGTTTTGTTCAACAAATTCATTCATTTATTCATTGAACAAACACATCATGTTTGAGATATTTGCAAAACACACAAATACCAAGGGGATTTCTCAGAGCTCTGACAGTCTCCAGGAAAGTTTATTAATTTCACCTTGCAGTCTCCTTGAAGCTCAAAGGAACTTCATCATCTATAACTGGGCAGAGGGGTCCACCTCTCTGTTTATTCAATCAATAAAAACTTGTTGAATATTTGCTATGTTCCAGGCACTTTGTACAACTTGTAGGTCTGCAATCTTTTTCTACCATTCATGCCTTCTTGCATCAAAAACACATAAAAGATACACACTGTAACATAAATGCTTCTGGGTACTTGATTATGATGAGGCTCACTTGGAGAAACTGGTTTTTACTCCTTATCTCCCTAAATGTAAGAGTAAATTCTGAGCAAGGTGTGTACTCTCCTCCCCATCTTCCAGTCCACACCATCACCATCTTACCCACCACCACTCTCTAAAAACTATATTTTGTTTTTTAATGGATAATACTTATGACTGATGTAAAATACATTTATATATGTAATACTATATATACATATATATACCTACATATATATACTTACACACATATAGGTTCCTATTGGTTCAATTTCTCTAAAGAACTCTAATAAAAAGGACATAGGCATATACAAGCATACATTTGTATGTTGTAGCTATGTTGTACATGTATATGTGGTTTTACACAGATAACACACTATACCTAGTATTTTCATCTGCTTTTCACCTAACAGTGTATCTCAGAGACTGTCCTATACTGGTACACAGATAGAACTGCATAGTTTCCATTATGTATTTGTTCAGCAATTTATTGAATTGGTCTCCTATGAATGGACATTCCACATGTTTCTAAACTTTGCTACAATTTATTAAATTGGTCTCCTATGAATGGACATTCCACATGTTTGTAAACTTTGCTATTACAAACAGTGTTGTAGGAATATCTTTGTACTTCTCTCTCTGCCCCCTCCCATACATACATGTACGCTCGCGCGCGCGCTCTCTCTCTCTCTCTCTTTCTCTCTCTCAAAAATAAATAAGCATTAAAAAAAAGAAAGGATGTACTGACAGACCAGTGATGATAGCTAACACTTACCAACCCTTTGCCATGTTCCAGAGCCGGGACGAGTACTTTCTCTGCATTAACTCATTTAATAATCACAAAGCCTTATTAGGCAGGGACACCTACTATGATTTCCTTTTTATAGGTAGGGTAAAAGGAAGAAGACACTAAATAACATGCCCCCTATCACACAGCCAGTGTAAGCCTTCAGTAGTGTGTGCTCTTAATCACTCTGCTGGTGCACTTCCTAAAAAGAATAGATACATGGGGGTGCCTGGGTGGCTTAGTCGGTTAAGCGTCCGACTTTCGCTTGGGTTATGATCTCGTGGTTTGTGGGTTCAAGCCCCGCATCGGGCTCTGTGCTGACTGCTAGCTCAGAGCCTGGAGCCTGTTTCAGTCTGTGACTCCCTCTCTCTCTGACCCTCCCCTGCTCACGCTGTCTCTCTCTCTCTCCTAGAAATAAAATAAAAATAAAAAATAAAAAATAAAAAATAGATACACGAGCAAAGGAACAACCAGTACCCAGCTCGGAAAAAATGGTGGGTTTCTGGGGCTGCCTTCCATCAGCTTGTTCTACAACAAGAGTAAGTTCCTCAATAGACCATCCAACATGTGGAAGCTCTGCCATCCTCCTTAGTCCATAGGTGTCCTTGAACCAAGTCTGGCTCACCATATTAATTAGTCAAACATAGAAAATTTTTAGAAAGAGAAGTTACAAATGCTTCAATATATCAGTATAAGCCTATACACATTGATATACATAATGAAACCATCTAATTCTCTTAACTGGGCCCGTATCTCAAAATGCTTTTGTTGATTGATTGGTTGATTGATTGATAGGAGGAAGCCTTATTCTTTTTGTTTTTTGAGCCTCAGCTTCATTTCTAGTCAGGTACTTCAACACCCCACTCTCAGCAATTCATAGAACCAGTAGACAAAATAAGCAAAGATATAAAAGAACTCAAGAACACCATCAACCAATAGAATCTAACTGACATTTATAGAATACTATACCCAACTCAGTAGAATATAGTTTTTTTTCAAGTAATCATGAAATATTCAACAATATAGACCATAGACTTGGTCATAAATAAACCCCAACATATTTAAAATAATTGAAAATACACAGCATAAATTCCCTGACCATAATGGAATCAACCTTTGGCTGGGTTCAATCAGACTATTCAGCCAAGCAATATAATGCTATTTTTGCCTTATTTTGATATCATTTTTACCAAATATACTATTACCATACTGTTTTTTCATAGGCTGACTGATAACAAAAGTGTCATTTTTAAAAATCTCCTAAATAACCAAAAATATTTCTTCTAGCACTTCCTTGAAGAAACTTGATATCTCACATGATTCTTTTCTAATTTACAATCTTTGCACTTAATCTTTTCATGCCAGAAACACCTTTATTTCTCTGTTCCCTACCCAAAGCATCCATAGTGTCAAGCATTAATCTGCCCTTCCAGATTAGACCCAGGTAACTGGCACCATTGTCTCTTGAGCTAAGTGAATTGCTGGCCTAGAGGTGGAAGGGAGTCTATAGCTCTCTGGGAGGCTGCCTTTAATCCCCCAGAGATGAGTTTACTCTGCAAGAAGAAAAATAGCTCCTGGAGAGCAAAAGTCAACAAGCTTTATCATGTTTCATCCTGAGTTATTTTGCTATTGTTGACAGACTGTCTTAATGTCCTAGGATAGTTGTTTTCTGGATTAGTCTTACCTTTGGAATAAGTGTCCCAGGATTTCATAGCTGTGTGGTCCCCAGAATGCATTAGCAATGCTGTCCAGCAATATGTCCTAGGAGCATTCTCCAACAATATTCCTCCACCCCAGCAAGCACCATGGCCAAAATCCAACTCAGGAAGCACTCAGACACTGAGGAAGCCATATTTAGCTCGGTGAGAAAGATTTAGCTCTGTGAAAACTATTTGGACCATAGTCCACAGTAAGGTCGTCAGCTAACAGGATCTTCTTGAAGCTCTTCAAAACCCTTCTTAGGAAACAAAGAAAGTATGAGTCTGTATCACAGCCCACTATAAGGAAATCATGTACTTCTGTTTATAATCCCCATTCAGACTATTATGGGCTCAAGTATACCCCCCCAACAGACACACTAAAACTCATATGTTGTTGTGGACTGAACTATGTTGCCCCAAAATTTATATGTTGAATGTAATTTCTAATGTAATTTCTAATGTAATAATATCTGCAGAACATCTCTCCCTCTCCTCTCCCCACCCCACCCCTACTCCCCTGCCATGTGAGGACATGGGCTTCCTGTAAGCCATGAAGAGAGCTCTCACCAGAACCCAACCATGCTAGCACACTGATCTCAGAATTCCAGCTTCCAGACTGTAAGAAAATAAATTTCCATTGTTTAAGTACCCAGTATTTTGTTATGGAAGTCCAATCAGACTAAGACATATTTTAAAGTCCCAAATTCCAATACCTCAAAGTGTGTGATTGTCCTAGAGAAAGAGCCTTTGAAGAGGAAATTAAATGAAATGAAGTCATTAGAGTGAGCCCTAATCCAATCTACATAAAAAGAGGAGACTAGGAAATAGACACAGAGGGAAGACCATGTGAGGACACAGGGAAGAGAACACAGCCACATATAAGGCAAGGAGAAAGCCCTCAAAAGATATCACTTCTGCCAACATCTTGATCTTGGACTTCTGACCTCCAGGGTTGTGAGAAAATAAATTTCTATGGCTTAAGCCACTCAGTCTGTGATAGTTTGTTATTGAAGCCCTATTAAAATTAATGCTCAGGCTATTTGATGAGTTGTTTTGGTATATTCCACATGTATCAGGATCATAGTCCATAAAATAACTCAAAACAATAGTTAATTCAAGATAATGGAGTACCAAAATGGTGGATGTGATAAAGAAAATACAATAAAGGAGGAGGAATAGGACAGACAACCCGAAGAAAAAGTGGAAATGAGAGCTAAGGCTAGGTGACCAGGGCAAGGTAGTGAGTGCACTGAGAAGGGCTCAAGTGAGGGCAGGGCATTGTGGGAGGAGACACACATAGGAGACAGTCTTCTCCACCCACGGAAGAATGATAAGGCAGGGGCGCACTGGGTGGAGGAAGCACAGGAGCCACCTGAGGAGATCAACAGATGGGGGTCATCAGTGGGATAAACTCAGAAGCTGCTCTAGTTATGTGACTCCCCCACCTGTCTACCTCCCTCTTTTCAGAAAGGTTCTAGCTTCTCTGAGCAGAAGGTAGTAGTTCGTCTGCCCTCTAACAAGGAGACACAGCTCCGGCATTCACAAAGTGAGAATGAAGTAATTATCTGGATAATTCAGACATCCATCACCATTTTCAACTAAAATGTTCAGGTTAAAAAAAAAAAGGTGTATGAGTCAAGAGGAATAGATTAATTTGAACTAATTGCCTCAGTTTACCATTTTATATTGGACTTGTCCAAAGTAACTTATAAGGATGAACTTTAGCTGTGCTCATGGGTCAGCCAGTGATAGAAAATGCTATCAGCCATCACCGAGGGACTCAAGTCCCAAGATCTGGTCTGGAAGGAGAGGACAGACACATCATTTCATACTGAGTCATTTTCAGAGGTATTTTCTGGGTGTGATGCAGTGTCTTACATTCTGGAGTGCGAATTCAGTAGGATTAGCCATGCAAAGACCATTATGTATGTACAGAACCAAAATGGAAAAGAAGTGAGGTATCTGAGCCAGCTTCTCATGTATCTACTTGGGGAAAAGGCATGTAGAGGAAGGAAATTGCAATAAACAGTATTTACATAAAAATTTCATCCAAAAAGCAATGACCACAAGTGCTTCTGCATGTCCATGCTTCCCCACAAGCACATTTCTCCAGAAATCTGAATGTTATCAAAAGCCTACCTTAGGAGGGGCACCTGGCTGGCTCAGTCAGATAAGCATCCGACGTCGGCTCAGGTCATGATCTCACAGTTCGTGGGTGTGAGCCCCGCATCGGGCTCTGTGCTGACAGCCAGCTCAGAGCCTGGAGCCTGTTTCAGATTCTATGTCTCCCTCTCTCTCTGACCCTCCCTTGCTCACGCTGTCTGTCTGTCTATCTGTCTGTCTGTCTGTCTGTCTCTCTCTCTCTCTCAGAAATAAATAAAACATTAAAAAAAAAAAAGCCTACCTCAGGAAATGCCACTCAGTCCCATCTCCATCTCTGGCCATGAGTGCTGTGATATTTTCATGTTGCTTCTCTGAGCATCCTCTCTGGGAGCCAGCTAAGTCTCAATACCCCATGCTTTAATTCTCTAACAAATGCCATAAACAGTTCTGGATTTCTTAATCTTCTCACTGAGATTCAATATGATGGCGTACAAACTACTTGGGGTTGGAAGTCAGAAAACCTGAGTTCTAGTTCAGCTAGTTATCGGCCAGGTGATCCTGGAATGTCATTTAACTCCAGGGAGCCTCAGACAACTCACCTGTGATATACAGCATAAAACGCACAGGGCAATTAGAAGAGTTCAAAGAAATAATGAATACCAAAGCCCTTAACAAACCCTCAGAGCAATGTGGAATTGCAACTCTTCTTAGTAAAACACTAGCTTACTTCCCCAGTTAGAAAGCAACTTGTGTGTGTATGACCAGAGTTACTGAGATGCAACCTTATATGGTTCACTGGATCCTCTTACACATTCATAACTGGCCCTTTCTTGCTTGCATAATGAAGACATTAGAACCTGGTGAGTTCTACGGAATTTAGCTCTGGCTTCCTTATTTATTTGTAAAATTGGTGGTTAAAATATCTACTTTCCAGATTTTTTTCTTTTGAAGATTAAATGAGATAATTTATGAAAGTTCACCATCACAAGGACTGGTACATTTTTAGTGCTTGATAAATATTAGGATTTTAAAAAATATTTATACTGATATGACTATCGTTCTGTTGCCACTCAGGAGCGGAGAGAGAACGATTCTCCCCCTCAGTGTCTGGCTTACTGTTATCATTCGTATGCTGGTTTGTTTGAATAGTCCCCTTACTAACTCCCTGTCCCCACTCTAAACTCCTGTTCTCCTCCTCACCCCCAGAGTAACCATTCTAAGGTTTTTGATGTCACTTCTTTTATTTATTACTAGTTTTGTATGTTTCCTCATAGAACATGTCGAACTGTTTTGGGCGCAAACAAAAACTTCATTTCTCTAAGCAGAAAAATGTTAGATCCTTTCTGCAGAAAAAGGAAGAAAGACTATCACAGTATTGTGGCATTTGGGACCCCACAAGGAGCTTTGGATTTCAGCCTTAGAGACCAAAAACACCTTTTTCCCTACTGTAGGGACAAGGGCTCAGGGCTTATCCCCCAAGGACTCTGGCTCTCAATCCCAGGTGACTGGTCACTGCTTGGAAAGCACCAGGGAGGAGCAACACTCTGATAAGAGACTGATCCTGCTCATTGAGCAATAGGACTGATGTCATCCTCACGGGGAACAGGCCATGCCCCATTTGCAGGTAGCAGGAGAGGTTAGTCAGGGGCATGTACAGGCATCTATGCATTTCTAAAAATAAGGCTCAAAAGTAATCTTTTATACACAAAAACAACTCTACATGGATCACAGACATAAATACAAAATCTAAAACTATAAACATTTTAGGAGGAAATATAGTTTCTTCTCAAGTTAATTTTCTTGGCCTTGTTTTAAATAACATTTTTTTAGGTATGACACCAAAAGACAAGCAACAAAAGAAAAATAAACTACACTCCATCAGAATTTAAAACTTCTGTACTTCAAAAAAACACCATCAAAAATGTGAAAGCCACCCACGGAATGAGACAATATGTTTGTAAATCCCATATCTGATAAGAGACTTACATCCAGAGTATATGAAGAATTCTTGCAACTTAATAACAGAAAGTCAAAATAACTCAATTAAAAAATTCAAAGCACAAAGGATTTGAATAGACATTTCTTTAAAGGACATTTGTCAAATTGCCAATAAGAACATTTAAAAAATGCCTAACATCATTAACTGTCATGGAAATAACAATTGAAACCACAAGGAGATACTGCTTCATACCCACTAGGATGGCTAGAATCAAGAAGACAGATAAAAGTAAGTGTTGGCCAAGACACAGAGAAATCAGAACCTTCATACACTGGTGGTGGGGATGAAAAATGGTGCAGCCACTTTGGAAAAATCTGAAGTCTGGCTGTTCTTCAAATAGAGTTAACCATATGACTCGGCAATTCCACTCTTCCCCAAGGGAAATGAAAAAATATTGTCAAGCAAAACATATACACAAATGTTCATAGCAGCATTATTCATAACAGCCACTAAGTGGAAACACAAATGTCCACCAATTGATGAATAGATAAATAAGCTGTGGTATATGTCAAATAACAGAATATTATTTGAAAAAGAAAAGGAATGAAATGCTGCAACATGGATGACCCTTGAAAACCTTATCTTAGGTGAAAAGATGCCAATCAAAAAAGACCACCTATTGTATGATTCTATGTATAAAATGTCCATAACAGGCAAATCTAGAGACAAGAAACAGACTTGTGGCTGCCCAGGGCTGAGGGAAATCAGAATTGAAGGGGGTGTTAGCTAACTGGTATGGGATTTGTTTTTGAGGTGATAGAAACGTCTAAAAATGTACTATGGTAAAGGTTGTACAATTCTGTGAATATACTAAAGATGACTGAGCTGTACTCCTAAAATGAGTATTATTTTATGGTATGAATTTTGTCTTAGTAAAGCTGTTAAGGAAGTTCCTTTCCAAGATAGATCTCAGAACACTAAAGGTCTGTCATTATTTAAAGTAAATTTATTAAGGCTAAGTGCCCCCACTTTAAAAACAAAGAAAAGAAAATAAAGACAAGGAACCCCAGATACTAAATGGCACATATTTTTACTCACTTTCTGTTTTGGAGACCAAGAAACTAAAGTAGACTGAATTTTCGGGCTGGCCTGACTCTCCTACCCCTTGCACTAATAGAGAGGAAGGTTAGGTGAAGACATCAGACAATCTGCTAGTTACTTGGTTTTGACTTCAGAAATCAGTAAGACACAGTCAGAGAATCTTCCAACCCCAGATTGGCACCCTGCTCAGCTTTCCCTGTAGTGAAGGGTCTGTGACCTGGACAGGGGACAGAAACAGAAGAGACATGGGATAGGGCCACAAAGCATTGCTTCCCACGTACAGAACCATCTGACCATCCGTGGATAAGCAGCCTGAGAAACTTTCCTTTTAGGGACTTTAAATTGCTCTGCAGACTGGAGCGTTCTCTAATTTCACAAAACTGCACCATTTAGGCAGTCTCCTAATGAGTGCCCAGGAATTCTCAGACTGTGGGGACACCTATATTGGGAGATGAGTAAGATTCAATGACCTTAATGGCCCTTTGAGCCCCCAAATCTTTATCATTCTATTATATATATATATATTTTATATAATTAGTTACATAGCAATATTTATTCTAAATACAAATCCACAAAAAATCAATTACATTTTTCACTTTTAATGAGCAGTAGATTATAAGGAAACACACACTAGTATCAAAGATTCATCTTCATAAAACAATCTCCAAGCAATTTTATGTAGTCAACATAGATTTAATGCAGTTGGAGTAGAATGGAATTTTCTAGCTTATAATCCAGAAGACCCAATCTCTTGTCCTACCTCTTCCCTCGTCTTGGAAACTACACACCACTCCAGGCTGTCTGGGCCTCAGTTTCTCTATGAATCTAGAGTCAGTCTCTTAAGATCTCTGTGTCTAATGTTCTATGAATCCCTGCTCCTTTAGAGCTCTGGACAAGGAGAACTCAGCCCAATACTCACTGCCTTCTATACAAACTAGGGTTTGAATGGCGTATGCACTGTATTTAATGCCAAATATATACTGTGCACTTTGTATAGTAACCCACAGTTAAAGACTGAATTAGCCAGAAATCCCAGTCCCTGGCCCTCGCCCCCTGCCAAACTTCCCCATAGACTCAGCTGTGTATCTGGGTTACTGACCCTTAGGACATCATAGTTTCAGCTTCCTGCCACTGTTCTTTCAATGACGCCACACAGTCCAATTACCAAATCCTGCCCACCATCCAAGATACAGCTCAAGTCAGGACCTCTTGACCTTGTTCCGCACACTGGGAACTTTATGTACACTAGCTATTAGCTGTGATGTTATTCATGCCCTTCTCTTCATCTGTAAGTGCTCAGAGGACAGACTGCTTACAGCCTCCCTAAATACTTGAAAATCAATGGCTGTGTGGCAATGGTGAGGCTCATTTAGCCAGCCAGCGATCTACTTACCCTCAGGACTGGTCTCAGCCTTCTGAGGGCAGTGAATTCCAGTCCATAGTCCTGTGAGAACATAAGGAAAACTTAAGGAAAAAAAAACACATTAATAACAACAAGTCAGCAAAAAGCCTCTCAAAGAACAAGTTAAGGTATATCTAAGGAAGCTTATCTGAGGTCAAGGCAAAGACAAAGACTAAAGTCAGGCACAAGGAAGAACTCCCTGAGAATTCTCCAGTCCCTCTAGGAAGCATGCCCTCTCTTATTTGGAAATCTGTTTTAAATGAGCAGAGGATTTAAATGAGCATTCTATTTCTTAGATACAAGAATGTAAGTCTTTATAGAGGTAGGTGGCCTCTCAGAAAACCCATCCTTTTCAATGATTCTAAATCCTCAGCCCCAGCTCCTAATCATGAGGTGTGAGCCCAGTGTAATTTATAAGTTTTTTCTTTTAAGTTGCCAAGTCTTCACAGTCAGAGCTGCAGTGGGCATAAGAGGTCACCTAGTCCTTTCCACTCATCACACAGGTGAAGGACAGACACTTAGAATTTTTGAGATGGTTCCATGATACTGCTTCACTTCTCTCTCCTACTGATTCAAACGCACTACACATTCTGAACTGAGATATAGACACATGCAGGCAGCACTCAGGAGCAAAAATGAAGTGCATGTATAAAAAAACACCTGCCTCACAAGTACCATCTCACATTATAATCATAGAATGTATTCCCTAGCCACCACCTGCCCAGCCTCCTACAAGGTATTGGTGAGCAGAAAAGACGAGGGATACAAAGGTGAAAACTACACACAGTTCCTGCCCTCCTAGCTTATCTCTTTGGTTGGCAAGGTAATATGTAAACACATATAAAATTAAAATCATATTAGCAGAGAAAAATATAAGTTCAGGGCAAAAGCAGAAGGTTTGTACGAAGGCTCTACATGAAGGGTTGTTCACAAAAGGAAGTGAGAAGAGATCAGGGTTAAAAGCCTTGAAGTCCACCTGGGCTGGACCCAGAGGCAGGTTCCTCCCAGTAGGTGGGGCTGAAGCCTACCCTGGAAGGTGAATGGGTGAGAGGTGCATCTTCAAGGAAGTGGTACTTCATACGCAGTCTCATGGCAGGTAGAACGGCGCTGATGTCTGAGTTCCCTCCCCCGGTGATAACGGCTACTCAACATTTTGACCTTATCTCTTGGATAGCAGAATAGGCGGGTGAGAAAATTTCTTTTTTGCTTCTTAACAGGAGGTTAACCAGCCATTAGTAATGTCTTCATTTGGTTCACATTGGCCGACCCCACTACCTTCCACCTATCCCATCTACCTAAATGCAACCATGTTTTTCTTGACATTTCTCGTGTGTGTGTGTGTGTGTGTGTGTGTGTGTGTGCGCATGCATGATGTGTGTGTGCCTACATGTACAGACCACACTGGACATGCATGGTTCCATCTACAATTTTAAGGTTTACTTTCCAGCTTCTGGGCATCACTTGCAATTACAATGCAGTCAGACGCAGAAAAGAGAAAGGCTAATTAGTCATTGTCAATACCGGTCCCTACTTTCCAGATGAGTTTTTTGAACAGCATAGCTGAGGATAATTTGTATCAGATTGTATTTCCTTGTTTTGTGTCACTGAGAAGATTTATTTGGCATCATGGTCACTGTACATAGATATCCTAGAAGCATTGGGGTATAACTGAATGACACAGATTCATTCATTAGTATTCAGCAAATTATGTACTAAACATCTATATCAGTATGTGAACTGCACTGAACTCAAAATATTAGGCTTCTGGGGACCCTGTAATAACGTCCATAGTTCCCTAAACTTGGCCAGGATCCTTTTGATCACCTGCACTTAAACAGAATGCATAGTTTCACTTCTAGAGACTACAACTGCAATATTCAACGTTATCTAATTCCTTGAAATTCCACTGGTCAGGTGGCTTTCTAATGGCAACCCAGAGCTCTGTGTTTACTCAGACTGATGGTTCACCCACAGGGACTTTGCATTCATGAGCTGATAAATCACAGCCACTGGCTAGGATTAATCTTCATGACACCAGAAGGTATGTCTATTGGAGTCACTAGGCTGCCTGCTGTCGGAAGGTCCCCGCTTACCTCAGAAAGGACAGTGATTTCAAACACTCAGAGATATAAGGAATCATCAAGAGACAAAGGGATGCTCGGTCACAGCTATGCATGGCCCTTCTGGGTGCCCTGTTCTGCCTCTGCTTTGCCTCAGCCCTGATTCCCTATTTTTGTTCTATTAATCCCTGCTTCTGTATACATCGTGGTTAACTAGTTCACTAGGTATGCTACAAATATACTTCCACTCTAATACACACATTAATAAATAAGTAACACTTTTTTTTTTTTTGGCCAGGCATCATGCTATCAGCACAGTTATTTACATAATTGTCCCATTTATTTCTCCCAAAAAATCCTAGGAGGAACATAGATATTTTTAATCCTATTTTAGGGATGACTTAACGGACTCACTTGCCCAAGGTTACAAACTTCGTAAGAAAGCCAGGACTCAATCTCTGGCCTTATTGAGTTTAATGCACTGCTTTCCTTCATATCAGCTGACCTTTCTGGACCAGGAGCTCTTCTGTTATAAAGAGTACAGTTTATAGCGTAAGACTTCCTGAATCCTAATTCCATCTGAGGTCAGTATAAAACGAGTGGGTATCCTTTGAAACTTAGAACTTGTTTAGGAGAGCGAACTGAGAAAGGGATGAAGGTGATATCTATGGTCACAAAGAATGCTGCCTTTATAAATAGCTTTTGACAAAAGATCTACGGAAATTTGTAATTTAAGAAAAATCTACAGGGGCGCCTGGGTGGCTTAGTTGGTTAAGCATCCGACTTTCGCCTGGGTCATGATCTCGTGGTTCGTGGGTTCGAGCCCCGCGTCGGGCTCTGTGCTGACTGCCAGCTCAGAGCCTGGAGCCTGTTTCAGTCTGTGACTCCCTCTCTCTCTGACCCTCCCCTGCTCACGCTGTCTCTCTCTCTCTCCTAGAAATAAATAAAACATTAAAAAAAAATTTAAAAAAAAAAAAAAGAAAAATCTACACATGAACCCTCTTAGCTTTACTGTCAGAGTACTCAACTCAACTCAAGGATTCAACATTTGCTTGGTGGTGCTTGTGTACTGGACCCTGTCAGAGGATGAAGCCCAACCTAGGGTGACTTTCCAGAGGAAATGAGGGAAAGGAGGAAGTTGTACCTCCCATTTCCAAGTCTTGGGCTTTCTTCTTTAGAGATGTTGACAGCTCAGAAGCATTTAAACACCCCACGATTTCCCCCTGCATCCGAGTTATCAGATTCTTTTTTTTATTAATATAGTTTATTGTCAAGTTGGTTTCCATATAACACCCAGTGCTCATCCCAACAAGTGCCGTCCTCCATCACCCATTTTCCCCTCTCCCCACCCCCCATCAACCCTCCGTTTGTCCTCAGTATTTAAGAGTCCCTTGTGGTTTGTCTCTCTCCCTCTCCTTAACTATTTTTCCCCTTCCCTTTCCCTATGGTCCTCCGTTAAGTTTCTCCTGTTCCACAATGAGTTAAAACATTTGGTATCTGTCTTTCTCTGCCTATCAGATTCGTTTTTGATTCCCAAATCACAAAAGTGATGTGGTCTGCGGACACAGAGAATAGCACACTGACTTCAGCTCTCATCTTCATTTGGTTTTAACACCTAATTTTTTCAGCCATCCTCTTTAAAGTGAAAACCCATTTCCAGAAATACTAACACCAGCTCCTCCTGCAGAAGGTCATAAAATAGTTCTAATCAAATGCTCAGAGAAATGGGGTTGGGGCGAACCCTTTCTCCAGCCTTTCCACAATTCAGAGGTGCAGGTATGGCCTGCCAAGACCTCTTTTAACCATATTAATAGAGCGTGGATACAAAGCAACTGGCCACTGCAGGGAGTTTAGCTGCCCAAGGAGTTCGTGGCTAAAGACAACAACACATAAATGAGGAGAAATGTGGACCCAAGTGCCAGGAACAAGCCAAACGTTGTTGTTCCAGGAGGAACCCTTCTGGAACCATCCTTCTCACCACCAGAAGACCTAAACACGTCACAAGTCGTTTGTTCCTCCTGAACATACAAGCACCAGCTCGTGACCATAAGTGCTGGCCTGAGCAGCACCTGCTGATGTATCCAGCAGTCCCCTGTCCGGCTTCATTGCTGGAGCTCCTCACCCCCACCCCTGCTTTGCACCCCACCAGCAGTTACACCCCAGGCACTTTCACACTCCTGGCAGCCTACCTGCAGTGTTCTGCACCAATCCCCTGTCCGTGCATCTTGTGTCCCCAAGGAGACTGGAGGTACCCTGTGGACAGGCCAGTCTCAGCCGTGGGTCCATCCCCTCACTGTGTCCGCCCATCCACCACGCTTTAGGATGGCATCTGGGTCAGTAACCCAGGGCTGCTGAATATCCATGCGGTGCTGGATTCCCCACAGCTGGGAAAGGAAGCGCCCCTTGGCGAATGTCTCCTATGGGAAGAAGGGAAGGATGTGTGGAGAAGGTTCTGGGGTGTTTAGGGGCAACAGGCCCTGTCCACCCACCACCCAGCATCTCCTCGCTGGCCTCCCCATCCCTGGAGGAAACTCAGGAGCTGCTGCATGTAGGGAAACCGTCCTCTCCTCAATTTTCCAAGAAGATAAGGGTGGCGGGGGAGGGGGAGAGTGGTAGTCGGGTGGGCACCTCACTAGTTTCTTGACCATTTGGGCACGTAGACTCTTGCTGTGATTGAGACTAGTCCCTCAGGACACCCCATCAGGCCTCCTTCACCTGCCGCTCTGATCCCTCTCAGTGGGCTGAATCTCAGGCAGATGATCCACAGCCACAGCACTGATGAACATGAGGGGCACCCTGCCACCCCAAAGTTCACCAAAATGCAAAAGAAAGGAAAATGTCCCAACCAAGAGGCTGTTAAGGACTGGACCAGAAATGGCTACAAAATCAGAGCAGGGAGCAGAGGTAGGTTCTGTCCACGTGCCCAGTCATCTCCTGAAGGCACCGATGGGCCGTGCCAGGGCTCTCCGGTGCAACGCGCCCTCGGCCTCGGGGCCCCACTCTAAGCAGGCCGGAGGAGAGACCTGCCGCGGCCCTGGCTGGATCTGGGCTCAGGCCCCTGGCCAGCCCCTCCTGCAGCTCAGAGGCCAGGTGAGCCCGGTGTGCAAAAGCAAACAGGCCCGGCTGCCCTTTGGACCTTTTGCAATTCGCCGGGCGCGTTCTGTAAGCCCGGGCGCTGCGGCCCGGGCGGAAGGCCCGGTATAAATGGGGGGCGGGCGCCGGCCGCGCATTCCTAGCTGCGGTGCCGGGCGGCTGCCTGCGGGTGCCGGTCCCCGAGGAGCCAGCCAGCCAGCCAGCCAGCCAGCCAGCCAGCCAGCCAGCCCGCGCCGGGCGCAGCAAGGGAGCCGCCCGCCCCGTCGGCATGGGCCCGCCGAGGCCCGCGCTGCTGCTGCTGCTGCTGGCGGCCGCCGGCGCCTGGGCGCGTGAGTGGGGCGGGCCGGCGTGCGCGCGCGCGGGGCTGCGGCCCCGGGGAGGGGGCCGGGGGCGCCGGGGACCCCGGACAGGGCCGGGGGCTGCGGGCTCGTCCCCGCGTAGCACGGTGGGGGAGCAGGGGGAGCACGGGCTGGGGAGCGGGTTCTCCAGAACCCGCTTCTCCTCGAAAAGCTCGAAGCCCCAGGCGGTGCCCCTCCCCGAGAGACGCTGGGGCCCATCGTCGGAAGACAGGAGACGCCCAGCAATGTCTTTCTCCTTTTCTTACAGAAGACGAGGTGCCGGAAGATGTCAGCCCCGGCTGCGCAAGTAAGGCGCTTCCCCACTGGGCAGGGCAGGGCGCCCCCAGCCCCCAGGCCACCCTGCTACACGTCTGCTCACTAAAATGCTGGGATGCTGGGATGGGTGTGCACCGCTCTGAGCCCCAGGAAGCCGGTTCTTTGAGCCTCTGCCTACCTCCAAGGGAGCTCAACTTTGTTCTACTTGCGGTTCTAGTCTGTCCTAAGAGCATGGCCTGGGGGCAGCGGGGGGCGGGGGGGGGGGAAGGGACTGTCACACCGTGGGCCCGTGGACACTTTAAAGAGACAACACCATCTGCTTATCAGTGGCTAATCATTAATTCGAAGCACAGGAGGGTGAGGAAATGCTTACTTTAACCTTTGTGCAGAAATCCAGACCCTTGTTCCTTCTATTTACCTGACCTCTCGGGGTCAAAGGAGCTGGCCTTGCGGTGGTACCCAGTGAGTGATCTCCCGAAAGCTGGAGGCTGGCCTCCGATGGGGCAGCACTGCCATCTTGTGGCCATCTGGCGTCACTGCATCCGTGCTCATGCCCCAAATACCCCTTTTCTCAAATTGAACAAACTCCTCTCCAGCACAATGGAAACCTCCAGAAATTCCCTCTTTGAGGCTTTTTTTTAAGACAGATACCCAAAAAACTGAATGAACTCTGCCTCATGGATTTGTTATAACTAAAAAAGAGCAGAATTGTGGTATTTTCAAGCCGAAAAGGCATTAGAGGTATTTGCTGCTCTCTCCTGTAGACTTTCTGAGCTTCATTGTTTAACACTCCCCTCCTTGCACCTCAGATGAAACGTTCAAAAAATACCAGCAAATTTAAACATTACCCTAAATGAAACACAGTGGGGAAGTTACATCGGTAAAGGGAAATTAACTATAATGCAGTCAATTAAAAATAATTTGAGTCCAGAGGCACCTGGGTGGCTCAGTCGGTTGACTGTCTGACTCTTGATTCAGCTCAGGTCATGATCTCACAGCTCCTGAGTTCCTGCTTGGGATTTTCTCTCTCCGTCTTTCTCTCCCCTTCCCCCAGTGGCTCCTGTGATCTCTAAATAATAAATAAATAAATAAATAAATAAATAAAATTATTTTAGTTTAATTTCCATTTTTCATGATCTGGGCCACCGCCCCTCTATTCCCAGAGTTGACAATCCTTGGGGGAGTTATCTGCTATGTAGTTGACCTATTTCTCCTCATTTTAGAAGCAACTCGGTTCAAGCACCTCCGGAAATACGTGTACAACTATGAGGCTGAGAGTTCCAGTGGTATTCCTGGGACCACTGATTCAAGAAGTACCACCAGGATCAACTGTAAGGTGTGCAGGGAAGGAGGAGCAGCGGGAGGCACGGAGCCCACGGCTGAGCAAACCCCGCTCGTGCTAGGACGGCTGTGACCTGGAAGTGCAGGGACTGGCCCTCAGTTTTAAATCAGCCACCTTGCTGAGTTGTCTGCCACAGAAAATTTTGCCAACCAGATTGATTTTTCCATGAGTTTTCAAGATGTCGTTGGAATACATGATCTAGAACATCAGCATTGCAGGACGGTAGATTTAATGTGATAAGAGAAGCCCAGTGGGTGAGCTGAGGGAGGTGGGCATCTCAGGAAAGAATTCTGAAGTGCACTTTTTATATGCTAAGCCAAACAGAGTCTTTGCTACAAAGAAAAAGAAAAAAGAAAAATGTAAACATGCAGCTTGTTGTCAAGTAAAATTTTACCTGTGGTTCAGATGACTGTATTCATGCCCATGTTGATATGGAATGGATCTAAGGGCCACTAGTGGGGTTTGTGTTGGGGAAAAAAAGTCAGGCTGAGATGCTGACCAAGGGCCCCATAGTCTGTGCTGTCATCTAAGGTAGCTATTAGCTACATGTGGCTATTTAAATTGAGTGAAACCTAAAATTCAGTTTCTTAGCCACCCTAGACACATTCCAAGTGCCCGTGGCTAGCGGCTCTTATATCAGACAGCACACATATAGACCATTGTCATCATTGTGGATAATTCTTGAACAGTGCTAGATAACAACTAAGGATCTCCATAAACACTAGCTCTGTGTGAAGCTCTGAAGAGGCCCTAATAGATACAAACAGTTGGGTTTTTAGGGGGTTTTGGTGACATTAAGGAAACACTGGTGCTGAAACCAATGATAGCCTGCTTCCTGCTTCCTGTTGTTCTTCCTCTTGCTCTTAGGCATCATTCCCTCTACAAAAATATGTCCTCCTTTACATGCACAGGGGCAGATGTAAGAAACTTGGTGCCTCAGAATGTAGAAAAGGCCAAAAACAGGACTAAGTCTATTGATTCGTGGAGGACCCAGAAGGCACGTTAAGGACACACATAGTGTGGGGAGCAGATATTACAGTCCCCAGTGGTACTTCCCGTGGTGTCCTGATTAAAGAGTAAGGCCTGGGCTGCGGAGGGCCTTACATTCTTGATGGAGAATCTTCAGGGGCTGCTGTGTCTCCTCAGGTTGAGCTGGAAGTGCCGCAGCTCTGCAGCTTCATCCTCAAGACAAGCCAGTGCACACTGAAGGAGGGGTACGGCTTTAGCTCTCGGGGGAAGCTGCTGCTGCACAAGACCAAGAACTCTGAGGAGTTTGCTGCTGCCATGGCCAAGTAAGGCACGGGCCTGTGCACACTTCTGACTCTGGGAGTTGCTGCACGTATCATGCGTGTGTGTGTGTGTGTGTGTGTGTGTATGTGTGTGTGTCCAGTGAAGGATGAATGTATGTGTTTATGGGAGGCGCGTGGGTGAGAATAAGTATTTTATTCCATATTTACCATGGATCAGAGATTGCTAAATTGTCACAAAACTCAAAAAGAGGGAAGCATTATTTACCCTCCCCTAGTGAAGTTCCCCTAATTATCATTTAAATGTGTTTCTTAAAAAATCTCATGCTTTAAAACTCCTTGAGACAATAAGGCTGCGGTGGTTGATTTAAGTAAGTGAATTCTTGTTAGAAGAATTAAACAAGACAGGAACCCGGTGCTCTTCGGTGGGGAGGGGTGGGTCCCAGCAAGACTTGTTGGTTTGGCTACGCACAGTGGTGCTGGGTCTGTTCAGTGCAGGGACCAAGCCCAGCCTCCAGTCTAGAGCGTTCTGCTGGTGCACGCCAACCAGGCCACTCCTGGTGTTTACAGCTGGTGTGTCTTCTGACTGATCGACGTCTGTGTGGAACCGGCTGTTAAATATTTGAACATCACCCCTGCCTCCAGTCCAAGTCACAGTTGATGTTGTCCTAAGTGTGTGCAAAATTCAGTTTCTTAGCCACCCTAGACACATTCCAAGTGCCCATGGCTAGCGGCTCTTATATCAGACAACACACATATAGAACGTTGTCATCATTGTGGAAAATTCTTGAACAGTGCTAGATAACAACTAGGGATCTCCATAAACACTAGCTCTATGTGAAGCTCCGAAGAGGCCCTAATAGATACAAACAGTTGGGTTTTTAGGGGGTGATAGAAGCTCGTTGATCTGGTAGCATCAGACACAGGCAGTGATAGAAGCTTGTTGATCTGGTAGCATCAGACACTCCCTGCCCCTCTTCGATTTGTTACACATTAGACATGAAAGCCAGTGCTTCCTCTTCAGAGTAAGACTTGATGCTTCTGTCTTTCACCAATATTTTTTCCAAGACCTAAACGTGTATGAGATAGGGATGCAGTGACAGGAGGGACTAGTAGTTACTTTTTGGTCCTTACCTTTCTCCGAACAAAAGGGACTCCTGCTCTTGATCATCACGAGGCTTTCCAAGCCTACACGGCTGTGTCTGAAACTTTCAACAAGGATGTCGAGCTGTAGGAGTCATGCCTGGCCCCCTTCTCTCCCTGCTGACTTAACTAGAAAAGATGCAGCCCTGAATCGCCAAAAGGGAGTCCCCAAAGGGAAGCCTCTAAGATCATAGTGACATGGGCTTCAGACGTAATCTGAGACCACATAAGAGTGATTATCCAACAAACATATGAAAAGAAGCTCAAATCCACTAGTAGTCAGGAAGTGTAATTAAGGTAACAACATGGTATTTATCACCTTACGCCCGTAAGACTGCAGAAACTTAAAACAGCCACAGCACCTGTTGCTGGCAGGCCTCCCGGGGAAAGTGTACTCATGCACTGCTGGTAGAAATGAGAGCCAATAGTCATTATCTGTTATAATTAAAAATACTTATTGCCTTTGACACAGCAATTTCAAAAGTCTGGGATTCTAGCCCATGAAAAGAAAAGCAGTAATGTGTGAAAAGCAGTACTATATGCATAAGGATGTTTATTTCAGTGTTGTTCGGGTGGGAAAAGAAGACCCAGAAATGCCATTAAATAGGAGAGTGTCTGAATAAATTATATATAACCATAAACTGGGAATGCTCTATAGCTTTTAAAAAAAGATCTGTTAGAGCTTTACCAAATGAGTCAAAGGGTTTCTATGGCATAGAATGAAGTGAGAAAAACAAGAAAGAGAAAAAGGTGGAAAACACAATGTCGTCTGTATAAAAGAAGCAATGAAAAAACGTTTATGTGTGAATGTTTCCACCCCCACACGTCTGTGTGGGGTTGCCTGTGTGTGAGGACAGAAATGGAACACCCAGTGGGTCGTTCGGTGAGGAGCATATCAGCAGAGACTGATGTGGGTTGCAAACAGAGACGGGATGCGTGAATCAAGCAAAACAGGTAAAGAAGTAAAAGAATGCCAAAAATATACACATATTTGTATGCTTTAAAAAAATGTACGTCGATGTGTAGGTATATTTGTAAAGAAAAGATGCAAAATAAAAAAAAAATAAGTTAAAAAAAAAAAAAAAGGAGCCTGCAAAGCGACCCAGCTTACATCTAACAGGTTCACAATGGAAAAAGGACCCTTCTGTGACCACACTCTCTCTGGAACAGGTATGAACTCAGGCTGGCCATTCCTGAAGGGAAGCAAGTTTCACTTTACCCAGAGAAGGAAGAGCCTAAACATATCCTGAACATCAAGAGGGGCATCATTTCTGCCCTCCTTGTTCCTCCAGGGACAGAAGAGGATGAACAAGTGTTGTTTCTGGTGAGAGTTCGGAGTTCACAGTGGCCCCTTGAACTCATCTTCACGTATGTGAGCTCGGGCCCACTATCTATGTAGAGTGGATTATTCATGTAGCTCCGTGGCTAGTGACACAGTACCCAAGGCTCCCCCTCTCTCCTGGGCCGTCTGAGCAAGTTGGCTTCATTTTATTTATTTATTTTTAATGTTTATTTATTATTGAGACAGAGAGAAACACAGCATGAGTGGGGGAGGGGCAGAGAGAGGGAGACACAGAATCTGAAGCAGGCTCCAGGCTCTGAGCTGTCAGCACAGAGCCCGACATGGGGGTCAAACCCACGAACTGTGAGATCATGACCTGAGCCGAAGTCGGCCACTCAACTGACTGAGCCACCCAGGTGTCCCAAGTTGGCTTCATTTTAAAGCAGTGTTTGAGGAGTCCTGACCACCTGACTCTTTTTCTGTTTGATTTTTTTTTTCTATCCCCACCAAGTGTTACACAGAAAAGCCTGTGTGTGTTTAAAACACAGAAAATAATTGAATCTGTTGCCAGCCTCTCTTAAGAATTTCAAGTTTCAATCTGAGCTAGGATTCAATTTACTTGAATCCT
Organism: Hyaena hyaena; assembly: GCF_003009895.1. Classification (NCBI taxonomy): domain Eukaryota; kingdom Metazoa; phylum Chordata; class Mammalia; order Carnivora; family Hyaenidae; genus Hyaena; species Hyaena hyaena. Next base: position 131,788 of record NW_024081764.1, on the reverse strand, counting down.
GGGAACATTTCTAAGAACTTACTGTGTTCTAAGTTCTATACCATACTACACTTGGGGAATACAGAGACGCATCCTGCAGAGGCCTTTCCTGGGAGTTCTCGCGGGCTGGGGAGAGAACCAAGACACATTAAATACAAGGCAGACTGGAATACATGCCGTGAATGAGCAATAGAGAAAATGCTCTGAGAGCACAGAATACAAAGTCAGAGTTAGCTGGGTCCTGGGAGGTGAGGCTGGAGTGCCTCAGAATCAGAACCACCCTTAACTGGCTTTCTTATTCCACCTCTGGTGGCCAGATAACAGCAATGCCCACCCTCTGCCTAAGAGGAAGAAAGTCCCCTCTCCATCCATGTGGCTCCTGCCTTTTCTCCAAGGCTCCTTTCCCACCCCCTCTGAAACACCGAAGGCTGTTTTCCCATGTCCGTCTGATAAATCTGTTGTATCTTCTGCTCCCATAGGATACTGTGTATGGAAACTGTTCCAGTGACTTAACTGTTAAAACAAAGAAGGCAAATGTGGCTACAGGAATCTCCATCCAAAGGAACCTGCAGAAGTGTGATCGCTTCAAGCCCATTAGCACAGGAGTCAGTCCACTTGCTCTCATCAGAGGCATGGTGAGTTTCACATCCACATTGCTCCTTACACTGAACACAGTCCTCTTGGTTATTAAGATTCCGGAATGTTACAGCAAGTATGGAACTCAGAGAAGATCCAACCCAGCCTCATCTTCAGAGAGACTTTAGCAGGAAACTGAGGGCCAAACCAGGAAAGGACTGCCAGAGGCCACGTGGTCTTTTATTAACTGAGTTAAGACGAGAATCAGATTCCTGACTCTCAGTCCATAGCTCTGCCTTTCTGGCCATTATTCTGTCACTAGCACCAATCCTTCTGCCATCAATGGAGAGTGATGATTGCCCATTTTTTAGAAGGTTCTGGGGCTTAATATGGGGCAGCAAAGCCACCTGCCACTCCTTCCTGTAAGAGGACTGGATGTCCCCACCTCTAGGCATTTGACCTCTGAGGAAGTTCCAAGACCTGTGTTCTGCTCTCCTCTCCCTCACTCCCATGGAGTGGTATTACCAAGACCATTCCAGTGTCCTTCCCTTTCATCCCGTATACAACCCTGATCAATACCTGGCCCCTATGCCTCCTGTCTAGGCCACCCCCTTAGTAGTACCTTCTCTGCTGTCACCTCAACAGGGCTCATTTGGCACCATATTACCAAAGCTTCCCGAATGCCTTGTAATATCTTCTGGGATGTGAATCACAGCTTGTCTCAGTAAATCAGAAGGTGTTGAGCAATCACTGCCATGCTTGGCAATGCATTGTCCTTGGGGCCAAAAATAGGGCATCTGATGACCACAAGGGCCACAGTCAACAGGGACCAACGCACTGGCTTATTCTGAGCACCTGCTGTGTGCTCAGACCTACTCTAGGCAGCACCGAGGGTTAGAGACAGCAGCAGATGAACCATGGACCTTCCACTCAGGGTACTTACAGTCTAATACAGAAACAACGTTCCTACACATGTCAATAAAGGACAATAAATGGCATACTTGATAAAGTTATACACTGAGCAGTAAAGATAAGCAATCCTAACCCCAACCAGGAAGGAGAAAGCACTACTCAAACAGCGCATTGGGCAAAGCTGCTGGTAGATCCACTTAGAGGGAATGGTGGATGAGCATCAAACAGTCTGGACTCAGAGATTTGTGGAGGATGTGGAGCATGAACCTGAAAGATACAAAGGATGTAAAAGTGTACGAGAGCCTTAAGGATGGGCTTCTAGGCAAAGAAAACTGAAGAAGCAGTAGTTTGTCAAGTGTTAATGTGTGGTGAGTAGGTATGCATACAATACCAGGTTATACACACTTTGTACAGGACAAGAGGTCCATGGGAGTGAAATAAGGAGAGTCTACAGCTTGACTCAGCTTGGCGTATGCCGAGTTGCTGCATCCTATTGTCTAAATGTCAAGTACCAAGTTCCCTTCTTTAACTGAGTGTATCTAGTGGTGCAGAACTCCCATCTCCCATCTTCCTTGAAGGTAAAGATCCCTTGCAGAAGAATCAGGTTCAAGCCCCAGGAACTGATCAAAATGCTTTTCCCTATTTCCTTCACAGATCAGCCCCTTGTCAGCTCTGGTGAGCAGCAACCAGTCCTGCCAGTACACTCTGGACCCCAAGAAGAAGCATGTGTCAGAAGCCATCTGTAAGGAGCATCACGTGTTCCTGCCTTTTTCCTACAAGTAGGTCACCTTCTGTACCCTGATTCATCTTTTATGGAGCTGTTGTGAGATGAGTGTTTGTCAGGTGCCCTGTTGTAGGAGAGGCTGTGCCTGGAGGAGGCTGTGAGGAGCTACAGAGCACAGCCCACCCCCGTCGCCATTTTCAAGCAAACAGACAATTCAGCAGGAAAATCTTAGGCATGTAGAACAATTTGATATCAACAAAAGGTATCTGAGATCCATACTTTAAGGGTTATGGATCAGGAAAAGCCAGGGATCATTGCCAGATACCTTGGTTAGAACGGTTTTATGGAGAATTTGGGATGGGCACCAGAGACTTGTATATCCCAATCCATTATGAAACCTGATCCATAAACTAGTATTTACTGACCAATTGCTTTATTCTTGTCATTGTGCTGAGGGAAATACATGGGAATTTCAAGGGATAGAATTAGTCCCTACACTCTGGGCACTCCAGACTGGTGAGAGGTATAAGGTACAGATGTCCTTCTGATAGAAAGATAGCTAGTATGTCCAGGTGGAGGTGGGTGGTGTTCATTGTCAGGGGAGGGGATCAAAGAGGCTGGATTTAATGGTTTGAAAAATAGGCAGGATTTGAGTAGAAGTGGAGATGAGAGAAACACTCAACGTGAAAAGAATAGTGCGCTCTGAGGAGCTGACCATCCGTGACATGATGTACTTCCTTTGTTACCAGGAATAACTATGGGATGGTGGCACAGGTTACACAGACTTTGAAACTTGAAGACACACCTAAGATCAACAGCCGCTTCTTTGATGAAGGTAAGATTTTATGTGCACACAGTTGCCAGGGCTGGGAAGTCTGCCCAAGACACACCATGTATCATGGCTTAGCTTCTTGCTGGGTCCTAGGAAATATCTGCTGATTAATGAGTCCAGTGAGCTTTGGTGTTCTGGCTGTGGGCTGCTCTGGTGAGCAAACACATTCCTTTCAGAATGTCTAGTGACAATGGGACCAAAGAAAAGGAGATGTGTCCTAAAGCTACCCAGATTTTCATAAATAGGAAATTGGCCTCCTAAGTCTACCTTTGGTAGATCCGACAACTTCATACACCCTGTAATATGACCTGGAACCTGGATGCGGTGGGGAAGTGGGAGAAGACCTTTGGGGCTAGGAATCTGTCTTTAGAGCAGCAAGGAAGCTTCGCAATCTCTAGTCCAACCCTAGTCCTGCATTTGCCTTGTATTTAAATCTGTCTTACGCATTCCCTCATTGTTCTCAGCAACCTATGGTGGTAGCTGTGTGGGCTTTCATACCCACTCTACAGAGGGGGAAATGACACATGGAGAGGTCTGTGATGTGCTCAAGGTCTGAATATTAGAAGTGATGCAACATGAGCCCTCAGGTCTAGCCTAAACCAGGACTCTTTTCATTGTACCACATTTCCCTTGTTATTCCCCCACATTTCCCACATTAATGCCCAGTCTGGCATAGGTCAGAGCAGGGTGATGGAGGAGACACAGAAGCTCATCCCCCCCCCCCCCCCCCCCCCCCCCCCCCCGCCGCCCATGAGCTGATCCCACTGGAAAAGATGGTAGGTGAGCACCAATGGGTCTGGCCTCAGCCATATCACTTCCTCTACTTCCTTCCAGTAAAGAGGTAATCTGATATCAAATTCAAACAAGCTTGGATTCGATTACAGCTCTGCCTCTTACACTCAGAGAGGTCTTAGGCAAGGTGAGTTGCTCATCTTCGGGTCTTAGTTTCTTTATCTTTAAATTGAAGAATAATAACAACCCACATAGACAGTATGATGAGTAAACACATTAAAAGACTTTGAAGTCAGACACCTAGCACAGAGCCAGATACATAATAGGCATCGAGTACAGGATAGTTTTCTTTTCTTCTTTGCTGATACCTCCCTTTCCAGTTTCTATTAGACCAAGAGGTGGTTGAAATGTACAGATAAGCAGGAATCCCTTTGACACTTTCTTCCTTCCAGGTGCCGAGGAGGTGGGTCTTGCCTTTGAGAGCACCAAATCCACATCATCTCCAAAGCAGGCCGAGGCCATTGTGAAGACTCTCCAGGAACTGCAAACATTACATGTCTCTGACCAGAGTGCCCAGAGAGCTAACCTCTTCAATAAACTGGTTACTGAGCTGAGAGGCCTCAACAATGAGGCAATCACATCCATCTTGCCAAAGCTGATCCAGGTGTCCAGGTATTTCTTTAATGGTTGCAACTATATCTTTTGTATGACCTATGGTATCTGGCTGAACCTGCAAACCTTGGCCAAGCAGAAAAGCTCAGGTGCCATTGAAATATCAATCCAGTTAATCAACTAGTCAATCAGTTAATGTTTGCTGGATAGAAAAATATCAGCTAGCATGCTTAGAGTTTCATAGGGCACACACGTGTGTATGCGTGCACATGCACACACACACACTGCATTTAAGGCAGATACACATTTGTGTGTTAATATGGGAGACAAATACTTTACACATTTTAATGGGTATCTTCTAATCCCTCATTCTATTGTGAGCACCTTGGAAAGTCTGAGAGAAAAAGACTTCTGTGCCTTCTGGAAGCCTAGGATAGTGGAGAGAGAACTCGGGCAAGCAAAGTAATACCGAGATTTCTCTATACGTCAAGGCACTGGCTCTAAGTGCTGGCAATGTCAGAGGAGGCACTGAGGACTGAAATGGGGCCATGGCAGTGTTTGCCTCGCATGTTCTATGTTCTGAATGAAGGATGGTGATAACAATCCTCTTTTGGTGATAAATCTGGGGGTCCTCCTTCAGACTTCCTCTGTGGTGCTTCACCAGGGGATAGTGCTTGTAGGGAAGGCTTCCTGGTTCCTGGGATACAAGTTGGATTTTGGAAGACAGTCAGATTTGGATAGTGAATACAGGAAATCAGGGCACTCCCGACAGAGGAGCATCATGAGTCAAGGATATTGGAGCTGCCTGAAGGCAATCTGTGTAAACTTCTCTGCTCTTTCTTTCTCAGTCCCATCACCTTACAAGCCTTGATTCAGTGTGGACAGTCCCAATGTTACACTCGTATCCTCCAGTGGCTGAGAAGTGAGAAGGCCAACCCCCTTCTGATAGATGTTGTGACCTACCTGGTGGCCCTGATGCCAGAGCCCTCGGCCAATAGGCTGCAGGAGATCTTCAGCACAGCAAAGGAGCAGCAGAGCCGGGCCACTTTATACGCTCTGGGTCACGTGGTCAACAAGTAAGTTTCATATTGGTCCTCCTCACAGGAGTTGAGGAAGACCCCACATCCCTGTACTAAGGTTATATCCCACCCTTCACTTTCAGACTCTCATGCATACACTGTTTTTCCACTGGCCATTTTGAGAGTAAAGCCCCAAAATAAGATATCTGCACACACAAGTTCGTATTTTAAGATAAACCTAGCTATCCTTGCTGAATCCTAACTCTCATTCGGTAGCTATCACCAGACAAACCCTGTGGTGACCCAGGACTTGCTGGACGTTGCTGATTACCTGTTGGAACAGATTCGCGATGATTGCACTGGAGACAAAGATCACACCTACTTGATTCTGAGGGTATTTTTGGTCTTTTGTATAATATGCATCATTTCAGAACCATTTTCCTGGACACCCCCTACTTCTCTTTCTGCACCCTGATTCTCCCTCGTTTCTTTTCACTGCAGGTCATTGGAAATACTGGCAGAACCATGGAGAAGGTAACCCCAAGACTCACATCTTCAATCCTGAAATGTATCAAAAGTTCAGAGCCATCACTGCTGATTCAGAAGGCTGCCATCCAGGCCCTGCGGAAAATGGAACTTAACGATGAGGTAAAGTCCACAGAGGAAGTCTGAACGTAAAAAGTTTACTCAGATTAACAAGGACTTGGAATGAGATTCTAAATCTCTCATCATTCTGCTTACTTTATTGTGCTGCTTTCTAATTGCCAATTTCAGCAAGCCTATTGACCTGATTGTGGACAGGAGAGAAATATTGGACCATGCTGCTACTCTAGCACTCAGAATACAATATTCACCCCACACTCTCACTGTCCCTTCTCACCTTTATTCCCACATTGAAATAATTTGTGTTAAATCAGCTTTATTTTCACCTAGTAGCAGCTCTTCTTCAAGTCACAACTTGAGTACATTAGTACAGTTGAATGCAACATGCATTTGACAGGAATCTTCTGAGACCCTTCCTTGAGCTGGTTGTTCTGAGGGATACTGGTGAGAAGATTTAGTACCAGCATTTGAAAAGTTATCAGAAAGAAATTCGACTTGCATGTAGTAAACCACTAGCAGACCCCACCAGTGTTTGCCAGGCGTGGTCTATGTTCTTACCATAAGACAGTAATAGTCTCCTTTTTTGGCTACAGGTCCGGGAAGTCCTCCTTCAGGTTTTCCTCAATGATGCCTCTCCAGGGGATAAGCGACTGGCTGCCTATCTCATGCTGATGAGGCACCCTTCCCAGTCAGATATTAACCAAATTGCCCAGCTTCTCCCATGGGAACAGAATGAACAAGTGAAGAACTTTGTGGCTTCCCACATCACCAACATCTTAAACTCAGAGGAACTTTATATCAAAGAGTAAGTAAGAGTAATGTTCCCCCATCTGAAACAAAGTGCTAGAATTCTAAACCTCATTCCTAAAGGCTACTGCCTGCCCTTTATGGAGTGTTCTTTCTTCTGGGCAACATTCATGCAAAAGTGTACCAGACCTGAGCCAAGCTCTTGAGCAAATGAAACCCAAATCTTTTAGTAGCAATTGGCAATCCCTATTTCTATGGAGTGGGAGAAACGATGGATTAGTAACATGATGTGTAAGCTAAAAATAACACTCCCTCTTTCCATCTAGCTTGAAAAGCTTAGTGAAAGACGCTTTGAAAGGATCTCAACTCCCAACCATCATGGACTTCACAAAATTTTCCCGGAACTACCACCTTTCCAAATCTATTTCCCTTCCATCGCTTGACCCAGTCTCAGCCAAAATTGAAGGAAATCTTATATTTGATCCAAATAATTACCTTCCTAAAGAAAACATGCTGAAAACAACCCTCACTGTCTTTGGATTTTCTCCAGTGGACCTCTTTGAGGTATGTATGATACTAAGAAGAGGCTTACGTCCTCTCTCCTGTCGTGTACAAAGCCACAAATAGAAAGTCAAGGGAACCATGAGCCAGCCTGGGGAGGTACTGTAGTCAGGCAGTTCCTTTATACCAACTGTTTGAGGGCTTCTTCTTTCCCTCCTCCCTTGCCTTCCTGCCTTCCAGCTAGAGGTCACTTGAAGCATGACTCTGTAGTATTAATGGAAATGCAGATGTCTCATAGAAGCCCTTAGAACCAAAGTCCAAGAAAATGCATGGGCTGTGCCATCAGACTGATCTGGCTCAAACCCTACATTCATTCCCAATCCGAATCTTTTGCTTGGTTATTTATCCTCTCTGAACTTTAGCTGTCTCTTCTGGAAAAGGGCAGATAATAAGTCCTGCCTTTCAAGATTGTAGTAAGATTTAAATAACACGACTCCTGTGGAGTGCTAAGTTCAGCTCCTACCCTGTAGTAGTCATTAAATACTTGTTTAATTAAATGGACATAAAGAGAGGAATTAGAGGCTGACATACAACAAGGAAAACTGATGGCATTTTCTTGCCTGATTTTCTTTCTCAGATTGGTTTGGAAGGAAAAGGCTTTGAGCCCACATTAGAAGCTCTTTTTGGAAAGCAAGGATTTTTCCCAGACAGTGTCAACAAGGCTTTGTACTGGGTTGATGGCCAAGTTCCTGATCATGTCTCCAAGGTCTTGGTGGACCATTTTGGCTATACCAAAGATGATAAACGTGAGCAGGTATGTTTTTGTTAGGTACTCCCTCAAGGAAAGCTTTGGGTCTCAATGCAAAAACGTTTTATCCAAGCCTAGAAATCATCAAGGAGCTATCTAGCTGAAGTGACAGTTATGACTGTTATTAGCCAGTCCTGAGGAGATAAGGACTAGTGTCCTCTGCAATTATAAGCCTACTGGAGATTCAATGTGCACAGGAGCCAGACTTATTAGAGGCACTCTCACATAAGATTAGGAATGTAAACTCTGGGACATGGGTTTGAATTCTGACCACACTGTCTTCAAACTACCTAGAAAACCTGCTTGATATTATGTTTGTCTGTTTCTACGTCCCCAGAGTGCTAATAATCCATGCCTCACTGGGTTATTTAAAGACTAAATAAAATAAACTTAAAATAAAATAAAGACTAAATGAAATAAACTGCTAAACAGAGTGCCTAACTGGTACTGATTGATCAATAAGCAAATACTATTATAATTTTTGAATTTATATTTCATGATTAACTGCTTTCTTTGGCTCCTACTCATATCAGTGTACTAGCTAGTGGGAGCAAGCCACTTTGAAGCCCGTGTAAGCTCCCACTTAAGGAATAGAAAACAGATTGCATAATCTGGAGTTCCTTATTCTTTAATTTTTTGCTTTACCCAAAATGTGGTTCAGGCATTGGCATCATATCAGGCTTGTTAGAAATGCAGGTTCTGAGGCCTCACCAGGATCTACTGAATCTGAACCTGCATCTGAAGGACATTCCCTAGGTGACATGTTCACACATTTCAGTTTGAGAAGCAGGGCAATAATTTACTCCTAGATATTCACAGGTGGCCCCTCCTCCACCTTCTAATTTACTTACCGCCACCTGAGGCTGAGGCACTTCTGGGTCTATCAATCACTCTATTCTTTCTCAATCACTAAGCATAGACTAAATCTATGGAATTTTCCTTATCTCGAAGAACTTGTCTAGGATGGAGTGTTTTTCAAGCATTTGGCCAATTTATACCGTAGCTACAAATTTATACAGTAGCTACATTTTCTCAAGAAACCCCTAGTATTCATCTCTCATCAAAGAAGAAAGGGGTACACTGGGAAGGGGTGACGGATAGACAATGTTCTACTCCTGGTTAGCTGTAGGAATCCTGCAATCTTCTTATGGCTACATTTATTCAAATTAAGAACAGTGTGGAAACATTGCTATCCATGATAAGACGTCAAGATTGTCGTTGTTTTTCATCTCAATTTGGAGGAGTTGTCTATCTTTCAGTAAAAGGTGGGAGTCTGATTTCAATGGCTTCCCTATATCCCCACCTTGAATACTTGTGTTTAGCCCATGATGGGTGCAGCAGATGGGCCCCAGATCAGGACTCTAAATGTTTGACAATGCTGACATCCCATTAGACATTTTGTCATTAAAATCCCAGGACATGGTCAATGGAATTATGCTCAATATTGAGAAGCTGATCAAAGATTTGAAATCCAAAGAATTCCCAGAAGCCAGAGCCTACCTCCGCATCCTGGGAGAGGAGCTTGGCTTTGTCAGGCTCCGTGACCTCCAGCTCCTGGGAAAGCTGCTGCTGAACGGTGTTCACACTCTGCAGGGGATCCCCCAGATGGTAAGTCGGCCAGTCCCTGTGATAGGGCAATGAGATTAGCCCACACTCCTTTGAGATCTCTCAGACTCCTTGAGATCCCGTCCCACAAACCAGAGGGAGTCCTGGTCCTTCCTTCAAGGAAACAGGTTTGCCTTGAATTTCAGAGAGGAAGATTCTTAGATTGCAAAAAATTGGTAACATTTAGAAATTAGGCCATTTGTAATGATAGGTCTATCTTCTAGAGCATTCATTTGTTCATCTGGAAAACAATATTAAGCATTATCTCCCTATATCTATGTTACAAGTTCCTTTTAGCATTGAAATGATGATTATGAAGGAATGTATTTGATAAACTATAGTCTGCTATTTAAATACGAGCTATAATTTTTGCTATTACTAATTTATTAATAAGGGAGAAAATATCCAAATATATTCCCTGGTATTTAGTAAATAATAATTTTGGCCTTAAGAAAACAGACCTCAAGTTATTTTCTAGAAATGTTATTTAAAAAACAACAATGATGCATATGTCTGTCATCTCAATAGCTCACTGGTTTCAAAAAGAAATGGTTTTAACATAATATATTATACTTAAGTAAAACCTCATTTATGTTGAGACTCCAAATAACTGGAATTAAGCCATGCCATTCAAGGCTACTTAAAGTGCGTAAAGCTTTGAGGCACGGCAATATTCTCAAGGGTCTCCAAACCACTCGTTCAAAATAACATGGTATCTTCCCAGGGAAATTTCTTATATCCCAACCTGTCAAAACCAATAATCATTAATTTTATCAAATACTCAGATAATCAAAATATGCTAGTCTGTTCCTTTCTGGATAAAAAACAATTATTGTGTGATATGTGGGAAGTCACATTTCACAAACCCCACTTTGATGAGGCTTACTTGTAGTTTCTATCCCCTGTTGGATCCGCAGATTGGAGAGGCCATCAAGAAAGGTTCAAGGAGTGACTTGTTTCTTCACTACATCTTCATGGACAATGCCTTTGAACTCCCCACCGGACTCGGGTTACAATTGCAAATCTCTTCCTCTGGAGTCATCACTCCTGGAATCAGAGCCGGAATGAAGTTGGAAGTAGCCAATGTAAGATCCTATTCATTGTTTTGATTCCTTAGGTCATTCTTTTCCTCCAAGGTGGGTTTCTTGTACAATTTTAAAATACGTGACTAGTTCAAGATGAAGTACATCATCACTGTAATTGCCTTATTCATTTTTATGAAAAATTTTAGGATTCCACTAGGAGGCACCACCTTGCTAGCTCCTGGCAGTAAGGAGACTGTTATTCTCTCAAAAAATGAAGATTCCTGTCATCTTTTCATCTTGTTATGCTCAAAGTTAACTGGGGCCCTTCAGCGCTGGGTATCAGTGTCTGGCTCTGGGGATCTAAGAATGTGGCTTTTCTTCCTCCAAAGAAATCAGAATAGGGGCACCTGGGTGGTCAGTTAAGCACCTGACTCTTGATTTTGGCTCAGGTCCTGATCTCATGGTTTGTGGGCTGAAGCCCCACATCAGGCTTCGTACTGACAGAATGGGGCCTGTTTGGTATTCTCTCTTTCCCTCTCCCTCTGCCCCTCTGACATGCCCCCACAGGCTCTTAGACAGACAGATAGATAGATAGATAGATAGATAGATAGATAGATAGATAAACAAACTTAAAAAAAAGGAAATCACAATAATGTTTCCTGAGGTGTCAGCTATCCAGAGATATCTGCCCATGGGTGGGGGGCAGTTGATCTGACTTCCCAGGGGCCTGAGGTATTTAATGAACCTGAACAGGTCGTTTTCTGACTTACAGAAGCAGGCAGAGCTGGTGGCAAAGCCCTCTGTGTCTATGGAGTTTGTGACAAAAATGGGCATCATCATCCCGGACTTTTCAAGGACAGGGATCCAAATGAACACCAACTTCTTCCACGAGACAGGCCTGGACATGCAAGTTTCCCTGAGAGCTGGGCAGCTGAAGTTCATCATTCCAGCTCCTACGAGGCCAGTCAGGCTGTTCAGTGTCAGGTAGTTCCCTCTTCAGCTCTGACCAACCAGTGGGAGAGAGAGAGCTGAGACGGGTCCGGTAGCATTTGGCTGCCCAAGACAATTTGGGGCCCTGTGGCCCTTGGGGTGTGGGGGGGCGAGAGCAATGTGAATTACCTACTTTTCACCTAGCCTAGACTCACTACACAATTACAGTTCCCTCGACTGTCCACATTTTACCAAGTTGAGATTTAGAATTTACTAATCAATCACTTCTTGTTAGGTTATTTTTGTTATTGTTTATTTGTTTGTTTTGAGAATGAAGAAACACGAAATCTAGAGAAATCATTCTTAGGAAATGAACATTTTTATGCAGGAAAGACACCAGAAGACATACCAATCTGTGGTAGCCAGCTCAGCAGACAGAGCAGGAAAGTCTTAATCTCACGATTATGGGATGTAGCATATATGGAGAGCTCCATTTCCAATGATATCCTCAAACATTGATTTACCTTAGTTTCTATATCTTGGACACATTAATTTGTTGATTCAAAAATAGTAAAAATGGTATTTACGTGCCAAATATATACGAAGCATGCTAAATGAGATATACAAGGTCCCTGACTTTCTAGCACTTACAGTTAGTTCCCTGTAGGACATGAAGTGAAGCAAACCCTAAGTATGAACAGAGGCCTAAGAGGAAGCCCAGGAGGACATAAAGTTCTATATGAGGTAGCCTGGAGCCCCCAGGGAAAGCTTTCTGAAGAAATCGATGCCTGAGCTGAGACCCGAAGACTGTGTTGGAAAACAGAAAGAAATAAGTGTTCTTATTTCCAAGAGAAGAGAACAGCCTGAAGGGAAAAGAATGTGGTTCAGGAGCTACAAGAAACTAAAAATGTGATGTGGCAAAGTGCACAGGGGGCAGGGAGGGAGGTGACAGAGGCTGGCAAGGATCAGCCTTCTCAGCCATCGGAAGGGTGCTGGACTCTTCCGAAGGCAAAGGAGTTTAAAGTGGGAGCATAAATAAAGCAAGTTTGGTGTTTCAGGAGACATCCTGTGGCTCCAGAGTGGGGCAGGGATGGAAAGGAAGTGTGACTGGAGACAGGAGACTGGCTGGAGTCCGTCACACGTATGGGTCGTGGGTCTGCACCAGAGGGCCGGGAGGGTGCGGGGAGGAGTGAGCCTACTCCAGAAAGTCTTAGGAGGTGGAAACAAGAGCACTTGGTGATTGACCAGATGTGGGTTTGAGGAAAAAGAAAGAGGAAAGAGCAGTGAGGGTGTCTCTTGCTGAAATAGGGAAAGTGGCTGGTTTGGAGGAAGCTGACAAATTTGGTTTGGGATATGCTGCATTTGAAGTCCTGGGAGACAACCAGTTTGCATCTCCAGTGGCACTGGGACCAATGAATGGGTCTGAGCTCGGTCAACAGGCTGGAGCTACAAATACCGGTTTAGTATCTGCAGGTAGAGGTTGTTGAGCTCAAACAGCGATTGGTGTAGGGTAAGACGTGAAGGACTAGCACAGAAATGTGGGAAATGTTAACGTGTGAAATGAGAGAGGAGCAGCAAAGAGTGAGAAGGAGTGGCCGGAGAGACACAAGAAGAGCCAAGCCCGTAAAGAGTCACAGAAGCCCAGGAGTGGCCACCAGGGTGGATCGCCCTATTGGCAGCCAAAGCTGGCACTCAGGGCTCTGGCCCCCCAGAAAAGCTAGGTTTTAGTGCACCCCCAAAATAAGGACACAATACTGAGGAAAGCACATGATATTTCAAAGAAAGCATCCTTGGATGAAATCGGGACATTGTTGAAGTTTGTTGCACTTACTGACTTGTTTAAGTACACACTTGGGAGAAAGGACTCTAATTAATCTGACCATAAGTGAGAAGCTCTACTAAATGCTTTTGGGAGATCAAGGAAGACAATGCCTAAAGATGTCCATTGGAATTAGAAGCAAGACAGCAATTGGAGATGCTGATAGAAGCAATCCCAGACACAGGATAACAGTTCAGTGAGAAGCATTTTGAAAGAAGAGAGACCACAAAGGTGGACAGGTTTCTTGATTGGGAGGGAGACAAGGAGGGGCTGACAGGGAAAGAAAGGGGTGTGAGTGAGTGTGTGTGCACAGGCGTGCATTCATGCAGTGGCAGAGGTGACTTGGGTGTATTGAATGTGGGAAAGAAATGGAAAGAAGTCAGTATAGTAAGAGTTCCTCCTAGCCTTCTTTTTGTGGAAGGAAAGGGGAAGACCTGAGTTTAGGTCCCAGTGATGATTATGTAACACCTCTGAGTCTGTTTCCTCTGTAAGAGAAGGCACCTCCTGATGTCTGCTGCTGTGGGGATCACAGGTAACAAAAGTAAACAACTTAGTACAATGTCTGAAACATAAGAATCACTGTGTTTGTTAGCTTTGCTGATGTTCATACTTAGTTGTTTTTGAGTAAATCAAATAATTTGGGGTGGGTGTGGACAGAGGGGAGAGAGAAAGCAGGTTAAGGGGGCAAATATTAGCACTGGGAGAATCAGTGATGTTCACTTCAACTCATAACTTGAAAGTAACTCGGGTTTTTGCTTTCTTCACCAGTAACACGTTGCATTTGGTCTCTACCACCAAAGCACAAGTGGTTCCACCCCTCACTGAGAACAGGCAGTCCTGGTCGTCTTGCAAGCCTCTTTTTACTGGCCTGGACTACTGCACCTCGGGCGCTTACTCCGACGCCAGCTCCCCAGAATCCTCCTCCTCCTATCTGCTGACCGGGGATACCAGGTCAGAGATGCTTGATGTCCCCACCCAGCTTCTGCTCATCTCCTACATTGTGGCCATCTGGCAGGGAGAGGAAAACCTGCTGTGTGTTCTAAGAGGCGTTAGGGGTTTGCACCACCTTTTGATTCGTTACAGTAGTGGTCCTCTATCCCAATACACCTGAAGGATACTTCTATTCCTACCTAAACTTTGAGTGTAGGGCAGAGTTTCTCCATAATCAAGGAGGGGTGGGGCAGGCCGGTAAGCAGTCATGACCCCTAAGAGCTCTTAGCTCAAAAAATAAACCAAAGTGATTCTATCACACTCCTTCAAAGGAGCCGTAGCATTGCCAATGAGAAATAGTCCTTTAAAAGCCTCTCTTTGTAGATTGTGTCCCCTTTTTCCCTTATGCATTAGATGATGGGATCACAGCAGAGATTCCAATTTGCTCCTAATTCAGTGTCCATGTTTCTGAGCCTCCAGACATGTTAGCACAACTTTTCCTGGAGTCGCTGATGTGTTCAAAGCCCTGGCCATGCTTACGGGCTCCTTGCCTTCAACTCTTGCCACTTTGACTACTTGTTCTCAGCTTTGCTAATACAACCAGCCGGCTCCTGCTCTGTTTGTCCAAATACCTGGGGGTCTCCTCTCACTCTGGACTCTTGGAGGGACCGAAAGGGATCAGAGGGGTCATCATTAGTTAGAGACAAAAGCCAATGTTAAAATAAAGACTTTTTTGTTGTGGTTGCGATAGATGCTGAGTTGTTTGGGGGGGGGGGTCTTTAACCTCATCGCTGAAAGCTCTAACCTTATGCACCATATACACTGTGACATCTTTAGATTTGATCTGGAACTGAAGCCCACTGGAGAAGTAAAACAGTATTCCGCCAGCGCAACCTACGAACTGCAGAGAGATGGCGGAGCCTTGGTGGACACCCTGAAGTTTGTAACTCAGACCGAAGGCAAGTATCTAGAAAGGGCTCCTGCATCTCTGCCTCAGCCTCAGGTCCAGGACTCACAAGGAGAAATTATTTAATTTTAATGTAGTTAACAAATATTTCTTGGTGCCTGAAAAGTGTCAGGCCTGTTCTGCGAGCTGAGGCTAGAACAATAAACAGTGGTGATAAAGTCTCTGTCCTCATGCAGTTTACAGCAAGAAGCCAAAAATAAGTAAATGTTCAGAATGCCATACTGGTGTGGGGGGAAAAATAGAGCCTAAAGAGGTCTAGGTAATATTCAGGACTGGCTGAGAGGAGGAAGGATGGGGGAAGACAGTGCCATTTGAAATGACAAGGGAAAGTAGCACTGGTGAAAGAGAATAAAAAAGAGACTTGAAAGAAGTACAGGGATAAGCCACATGGAAACAGTGTTACAGGCTGGGGGCTAGCCAGTGCAAAGGTCCTGAGGCAGGTGTGTGGCTGCCATGTTTGAGGAAAAGGAAGGAAGCTGGTATGATTGAGGCAGAAAGATCAGGAAGGAAAATGGTAGAAGATGGGGTCATAGAGAAAAGCATAGGAAGGGCAAAGATGGTCTTGTAGGCCATGGTAAGGACATTGGCTTTTACTATGAGTGAAATACAAAGCCACTAGAGACTTTTCATGAATTGATTTATGTTTTAATTGAGGAAAGACTTTAGGGGGACAGGGACAGAAAAAAAACTAGTATTTAAATTCTTATAATAATCCAGGCCAGAGATGTTGGTGTTTTGGATTAGAGCAGTGGCAGAGGAGATCTAAGTAGTTGGATTCTGGGCATATTTCGAAAATCAGGCTTCTCAGAATTTGCTGATGTGGTGGGTGTTAAGCGTAAGAGAAAAAATGGAATCGGGATGAATCTTAAGTTTTTTGGCCTAAGCAACTGAAGAATGGAGTTGCTGTTTACTGAGATAGAAAAGGCTGACAGAAGGGCAGGTTTTAGGGGATGGGGGCCAACTTAAATGTTCACTGTGGAAGATTTTGTAATGTAGAACTATTATGTCACAAAATCAAATGAGAAAAACAAAATCCACAGGAAAGGGGGTACATGCTGGAAAAAAATGTCACATAACAATGTTACAGAGAGGTGCAAAAAGGGCACACTTGTGAGTTAAAGAAAACCTAGGAATCTCATGACAAAGGAAAACGTCTGGGATGGGGGAAGGCAGGGCAGGGTGGCAAGGAGCCAGGAAGAAAGAGGTGGAGAGTCACACAGAGATGTCACGTCTGCTGACTCAGAAGGACCTCGAGCCTTCGTTACTCTCTGACCATACCAAGTGTCTCCCGTGTCAGGGCCTGGAAGGCTCTACCTCCTGTAACATGGCATAACTCAGCCCCTCTCTTCATTCGAGTCTCTGCCTACATACCACCTCATCAGAGAGAACTCTGACCACCACACATGAACTAGCACCTCTCGATCCCTCTCTTTATTGTTTTATTGAGTTTTACTTTTCTCCATCAAATGTATTACCATCTCACATAAATATAACGTGCTTATTGACTGTCTGGACACCCCCCACCAGAATGTAAGCTCCATGAGCGCAAGGTCTCCCCAGTGCCAACCACATGCCAGGCAATCAATAAATATTTGCAGACTAAACAAATGCACAAACACCCATAAAATCCTGAGCTGTGTCCTCACTGAAGTACAGTGAATACTTAGGGTTTCTCTGCCTTTTCCTCTCCTTCCTTCCCAAACATAGCTTCTGAATGCACATCTTGATTCTCTTGTACACACTTTCAGGTGTGAAGCAGTCCGAGGCTACAATGATGTTCAAGTATAACCGGCAGAGTATGACTTTGTCTAGTGAAATCCAAATTCCAGACTTTGACGTTGACCTTGGGACAGTCCTCAGAGTTAGTGATGAATCTGCTATGGAAAAAAAGTCTTACAAGCTCACTTTGGACTTTCAGAACAAGAAAATCACTGAGGTCACCCTTACCGGCCACATAAGGTATGAAGGCTCAGGGGGACCTGACCTGAGGTACAGGCCCCTGTGGTTCCTTACTTTCTTCCTTTTCATCTTGAAAACTGACCAAACCTGGGCCATCCCCCGTCTGTGGCCCAAGGGGCGGATAGAGGCCTCAGCATTCTGACCCTCTGTACAACGTCCAGTGGATCTTCCTACCATTCATTGGGCGCTTACTATTCATCAGACACTGTGCTAAAGGAATTATCTCAGTTCTCATAAGAAACTGCAACATAGGTCTGAGTTTCCCTGTTTGACAGATAAGAAAATGGTGCTGAGAGGGGTTAAATAATATGGCCAAAGCAATAGAGCTAGTAAATGATAGAACGGGATTCAAACAGGTTTTGAAAATCTTTTCTTTCACCCATACCTCCCTGGAAAGTCCTGAATTTGTGAAGTTGGCCTCAGACATTAATGAGCTCATTTTGGGGGGCATTCATGTATCTCCTTTCTATCTCCACAAATGGTACTTCCGTTTGATCCCATGCGTCTCCTTAGAATGGGTAGTCATTGATGTCAAATGATTTTTTTTCAATAGCTATGACAGAAGTGAAGAAGGCAAAATCAAAGGTGTTATTTCCATACCCCGTCTGCAAGCAGAAGCCAGAAGTGAAGTCCTCACCCAGTGGTCTCCCTCAAAACTACTCCTCCAAGTGGACTCGTCTGCTACCGCTTATGGCTCAACAATTTCAGAGAAGCTGGCGTGGCGCTATGGTATGTCCCTCCTCTCCACGTGGGTATTTTCAGAGAGCACCTGGACTTGGGTTAGGGGCTGGTACCAATGACAACTGTTTCATATGTGCATTTTCAGATGAAGAGAAGATTGAATTTGAGTGGAACACAGGCACCAACATGGATACTAACAAAGCAGCTTCTAATTTCCCTGTGGATCTCTCTGATTATCTTAAAAGCTTGCATATGTATGCCAACAGTCTCTTGGATCACAGAGTTCCTCAAACACACATGACTTTCCGGCACATGGGTTCCAAATTAATAGTTGTAAGTACAAATCAGTCAGTTGATAAGTACATGGTTATAAGGACTAATTACATACTCAACCCTGAGTTAGGTGAAAGAGGGTATCCAAAGATGGATAAGGTATGCTTCCTACCCCAGGGAATTCCTGAGGAGCAAAGAAACACTCATGCATGGTTAGTTACCCAATTACACCAGGCTGTATGTGATACATACCTAATGAATAGTACTAGGCAGAAGAATTTACTATGTCTATAATATCAAAGGAAGCTTTAGAAGCCTGGCTAGCAGTTTGACTATGTTATATATTCTTATAAAATACAGGAAGAGATCTATGACTAGCAACCAAAGTTCATAATTTTATGTGATTTGTTTTTAACCTTCAGTGCATCATCCAGTTTAATGATTGATCTGTCAAATATGGATTATCACCTAATGTTAATTGTACTTGGAGGCCCATCCATCCATACTTACTGCTCTAAAACCTTCTATTATTTTATAGGCAACAAATACATGGCTTCAGAAGGCTTCTGAGAGTCTTCCTTATGCCCAGAACTTGCAAGATCACCTCAGTGGATTCAAACAATTGTACTTCCAGAAAATGGGATTGCCAAACTTCCACATTCCAGAAAACCTCTTCTTGAAAAGGTAAAAAAAAAAAACAAACCAGAAAAATTTCTTGAACCATAGAAAGTAAACAGGATATTTTACTTATAATGTAGACTGTTTTTAAATTTACATTTTTAAGGGAAATAACTTATGCATCTTAAGGAGATTAATAACTGTAGCATAAGCACTGTGGCATTTTTGCATTATTGAACATGGATCTGAACGTGAACATCAATCCAACCAGAAAGAACCTAAGGAAGTAATTAGGGGATTCTGGTACATTCACCCAAAGAGGTTTTATTCACTGCAACCTGAATTTGAAAGCTGTCTAATTTTCCTCCATTAAAAGTGAACTCCCTTTGTTCAGGATCAAGATATGCTCATAATAGGTTGTGAGGATTTGAGAGTGGCTAGAGAAATTGCTGACTTTAGGCTGGCCATGGAGCTCTTGAAGGTCAGAACAGCCCTGGAGCATTGCATGAAGGCAGCACCTCAAGGGGATATTCACTTTTGCACTATAGCCCCATCCTTGTGGGGAAGTCAGATTTCAAACTGCTCAGCCCACTTCTCCATTTCCAAACGCACATGGAATGCTTTGCTTTATTTCACAACAGTAAAAAAAAAATCAGAGCATGAGCTGAAAAAACTATAGTCTTTTCTAGATTGACTATTCTCTGTATGATCTTCAGGGTTAAGAAAACAAGTGATCTGGGGGCGCCTGGGTGGCTTAGTTGGTTAAGCGTCCGACTTTCACTTAGGTCATGATCTCGCGGTTCGTGGGTTCGAGCCCCACGTCGGGCTCTGTGCTGACTGCCAGCTCAGAGCCTGGAGCCTGTTTCAGTCTGTGACTCCCTCTCTCTCTGACCCTCCCCTGCTCACGCTGTCTCTCTCTCTCTCTCTCCTAGAAATAAATAAAACATTTAAAAAAAAAAGAAAAGAAAAGAAAACAAGTGATCTGGGAGAACCTGGGTGGCTCAGTTGGTTTAAGTGTCCACCTCTTGGTTTTAGCTCAGGTCATAATCTTATGGTTTGTAAGTTCAAGCCCTGCATTGGGCTCCGTGCTGTCAGTACAGAATCTGCTTGGGATTCTCTCTCTCTCTCCCTCCCTCTGTCTCTAGCCCTCCCCTGCTTGTTCTCTGTCTCTCTCTGTCTCTCCTGTCTCTCTCTCTGTCTCTCTCTCAAAATAAATAAACTTTAAAAATGAAAAAAAAGAAAACAAGTGATCTGTGGGGCACATGGGCCTTTCCATAGTCTATGGCTGAGCAGCAAAATTTAATAGACCAAGTAAGTGTAAAATGGCTCAAGTCCACCAAAGTCTACTGAAGATAAGAGGAAAACATGTCAGTTTCAATCGACCCAGGACCCTCTTCCTTCACTACTAGTATATCTAACCAACAGGCTTCTTTGTGCTATAGAGGAGATAGGCCTGTGTGACCTTAGAAATGGATAAGGCTTATGAAGCATCCTCCTGCCGAGGAGTGGGGTCCTGGATAGGCAGTAGCTAGATCCTGTTGGAGTCATGCAAACAACAGTTCATTGCTTACACCATTTAAATTCTGCTCTTG
Source organism: Hyaena hyaena (assembly GCF_003009895.1). Lineage (NCBI taxonomy): Eukaryota > Metazoa > Chordata > Mammalia > Carnivora > Hyaenidae > Hyaena > Hyaena hyaena. The sequence goes on along the minus strand of NW_024081764.1, from coordinate 111,344 downwards.
TCCATTAGGATAATTTATCATCATATTCCAGGAACATAGTACATATGCATATGCATAGTACATAGTACATATACATATGTAGAAGCATAGTACTGAGAAGATTACAAAGTGCTTTTAGGTATCTCGTGCCAGTTCTGTGAGGTCAGCAGAAAGGGTACCATTATTCTCACGACACAGATAATATCTCAGAGAGGCAGACACACAGACGTGTCATCATTATTCGGTGGAAGCTAAAACTGTAATCCCTTATCACTGCCTCTCACACCTGCACTTTCCACAGATCCAGCTGCCTCATTTCAGTTTAGCAAATATGAAGTATCAAGTGTCACATGTGTGTAAGATACTAGATGAGGTGCAGTGAGAAAATAAAAACCAGTTAAGGTATCATCCTTCCTCCCAGAAGACACCATGTGGACACTGACAAATGAACAAACACATGCTAGCTATGTAAGCAGAATTGTGGCATGTTCTTTGAGATAGATGTAAAAGACTGACTCTTTGAAGGGTTTTGAATGGATTTGAATGTTTGATGAACAGAGGTAAAAGGCATGATTCCGAGCACAGAGAGTAGCAGGAGGAAAAGTGCGGTATGGGATTGGGAATGAATGCGGCACATGCCCCATTACTTGGAAGGTCAGATGGCAGCAGACTTTGAATTCTTGATGTCTGACTGTGGCAGACATTGTCCTTGTTGTTCATTTCAGTGATGGCCGGGTCAAATACACATTGAACAAGAACAGTATGGAAATTGAGATTCCTTTGCCTTTCGGTGGCAAATCTTCCAAAGATCTAAAGATGTTAGAGACTATTCGGACACCAGCCATCAACTTCAAGTCCGTGGAATTCTACCTGCCATCTCGGGAATTCCAAATCCCCACTTTTACCATTCCCAAGTCGTATCAACTGCGAATGCCTCTCTTGGGTGTTCTAGACCTCTCTACGAGCATCTACAGCAATTTGTACAACTGGTCCGCCTCCTACACTGGCGGCAACACCAGCACCAACACCAACCATTTGAAGCTTCAGGCTCAGTACTACATGAAGGCTGACTCTGTGGTTGATTTGCTTTCCTACAGTGTGCAAGGTGAGCCATGGTCAGACTAATTCATCACAGGCTCTGGAGGGATAGCTTCCTCTGGGAAGGAAAAGACTTGGCTTTATTACAGATAATAAACTTAGGAGCCGATTCATTTATTCAACTAATAGAAGTATTTATTTAAGCATATACTATGTACCAAGTATCCTACTAGGGCAGTAACATAGAAAGCAGACGGCTAAACTGGCAATGAAAATTCAATGTAGGAGGTGCTATGATAGGGTATAGTAGAGAAGTATAAGGCACAGAGAAGCACTTGATAAGGGAACCCAACAAGGTTGCAGTGGTCAGGGAAGTCTTTTGCTGTCCTATTTTATGTTTGTGATACCGATGGAGGAGACTTGCACAACTAACCCAGATCAGTGGAAGTTTATTTACTTTGGTTGGGCGGCAGGGTTGGGGGGACTTGATTATTTGAAGACTCTGAACATAGAAATTGGTCTGGAAATTTTACTACTTAATTTAACTAATGTGTTTTAATTTTTATGTCAGGATCTGGAGAAACAACCTATGACCGCAGGAACACATTCACATTATCATATGATGGGTCTCTACACCACAAATTTCTGGATTCAAAGATGGTATTCAGTCACACAGAAAAAATTAGAAATAATCCAGTCTCCAAAAGCTTGCTAACATTTGATGCTTCTAGTGCCTGGGGACCTCAGATGTCTGCGTCAGTACATGTGGACTCAAAAAAGAAACATCACTTGTATGTCAAGGAAGTCAAGATTGATGGGCAGTTCAGAGTCTCTTCGTTACATGCCAAAGGCACATATGGTCTTTCTTATCAGAGGGATTCTACCACTGGCCAGTTAAGTGGAGAGTCCAACCTGAGGTTTAACTCCTCCTACCTCCAGGGAACCAACCAAATAATAGGAAGATATGAGGATGGAATTGTCTCCTTAACCTCCACCTCGGATCTGCAAGGTGGCATTGTTAAAAATACTGCTTCCCTAAAATATGAGAACTATGAGCTGACTGTGAAATCTGACACGGATGGGAAGTACGAGGACTTTGCCACGTCTAACAAAGTGGATCTCACCTTCTCTAAGCAAAATGCATTGCTACGTTCTGAATATCAGGCTGATTACAAGTCATTGAGATTCTTCACCCTACTTTCTGGAACGCTCAATTCCCATGGCCTTGAATTAAATGCTGATATTTTGGGCACGGACAAAACTAATAGTGGTGTTCACAAAGCAACACTAAGGATTGCCCGAGATGGAATGTCTACCAGTGCAATGAGCAACTTGAGGTATAGTCCACTGGTGCTGGAGAATGAGGTGAATGCAGCCCTTGGCCCCTCTGGGGCATCTGTGAGACTAACAATGAATGGCCGCTTCAGGGAACACAATGCAAAATTCAGTCTAGATGGAAAAGCTGCCCTCACAGAGATATCCTTGGGAAGTGCTTATCAGGCCATGATTTTGGGTGTTGACAGCAAAAATATCTTCAACTTCAAAATCAGCCAGGAGGGACTTAAGCTTTCAAATGACATGATGGGCTCCTATGCTGAAATGAAGCTTGACTACACAAACAACCTGAATATTGCAGGGTTATCACTGGACTTCTCTTCCAAACTTGACAACATTTATAGCTCTGACAAGTTTTATAAGCAAAATTTTAACTTACAGCTACAGCCCTATTCACTTGTAACTACTTTAAACAATGACCTGAAATTCAGCGCTCTGGATCTGACCAACAGTGGGAAATTACGGCTAGAGCCCCTGAAGCTGAATGTAGGTGGGAACATAAAAGGAGTCTACCAAAATAATGAAATAAAACACATCTACACCATTTCTTATGTTGACTTATCCGCAAGTTATAAGACAGACACTGTAGCTAAAGTGCAGGGTACAGAGTTCAGCCATCGGCTCAACACAAACATCGCTGGGCTGGCTTCAGCCATTGACATCAGTACAAACTACAATTCTGACACACTCCATTTCAGCAACATTTTTCACTCTGTGATGGCGCCATTTACAATGACCATTGATGCACATACAAATGGCAATGGGAAACTGAGTTTCTGGGGAGAGCATACTGGGCAGCTGTATAGCAAATTCCTGTTGAAAGCAGAGCCTCTGGCCCTTACTCTCTCTCATGATTACAAAGGATCCACAAGTCACCATCTCCCATTGAAGAGCAGCATCAGTACTGCTCTTGATCACAAAGTCAATGCCCTGATCACTCTGGCTGAGCAGACCACCAATTGCAAACTCAAGATCCAGCTGAACAAAAATGAATACAACCAGGACTTCAGTTCTTACAATACCAAAGACAAAGTTGGTGTGGAGCTTAGCGGACAAGCCCTGGCTGATTTTGCCATGCTGGACTTCTCGATTCAAGTGCCATTTTTCCTCAGTGAACCCACCAACATAATTGATGCTTTAGGGATGAGGGATGTTATTGATCAGCCCCAAGAATTCACTATTGTTGCTTTTGTAAAATATGATAAGAATCAAGATGTTCACACCATCAACCTCCCATTCTTTAAAATCCTGCCAGAATATTTTGAGGAGAAACGAATGGTCATTATAACAGCACTGGAAACCATACAGAGAGAATTGAAAGTCATCAATATTGATCAATTTGTGATGAAATACAGAGACGCCTTGGACAAATTCCCACAGCAAGTTAATGATTATCTGAATGCATTAAATTGGGAGAGTCAAGTTGCGAGTGCCAAGGAAAAACTAACTGCTTTCACAAAAAATTATAGGATGACAGAAAATGATCTAAAAATTGCATTGAACAATACCATAATCGACTTTAATGAAAAACTATCTCAACTACAAACATATGTGATACAATTTGATCAGTATATTGAAGACAATTATGATTTACATGATTTTAAAACAGCAATTGCTGAGATTATTGATCGAATCATTGAAATATTGAAAACTCTTGATGACCATTACCATATCCATGGAAATTTAGTAAAAACAATCCATGACTTATATTTGTTTATTGAAAAGATTGATTTTAACAGAATTGGAAGTAGTACTGCATCATGGATTCGAAATGTGGATACTAAGTATCAAATCAGAATCCAGATGCAAGAAAAATTGCAACAGCTCAAGACACAGATTCAGAATATAGACATGCAGGACCTTGCTGAACGGTTAAAACAACAGGTTGAGGCTACGGATGTCAGAGTTCTTTTATATAAGCTGAGAGCTACAATTCCATTTCAAAGAATAAAAGAAATTATTGAGCACATCAAATACTATGTTATCCATCTCATGGAAGATTTTGTAGTAGCTGAGAAAATCAATGCTTTTGGAGCCGAGGTCCATAAGTTAATTAAGATGTATAAAATAGACCAACACATCCAGGGTTTAATGGATGCATCAGTACAATTGGCCAATGAATATAATTTGGAGAAGACTGTTCAGCAGCTAAGTAATATCCTACAACAAGTTAAGATAAAAGATCACTTTGAGAAATTTGTTAGGCTTATTGATGATGCTATCAAGCAATTTAAAGAACTGTCTTTTAAAAAAATCATTGAAGAAGTAAACAGATTCCTTGATATGTTGATAAAGAAATTAAGGTCATTTGATTATCACCAGTTTGTAGATGAAACCAATAACAAAATCCGTGAAGTGACTCAGAGAATCAATGATGAAATTCAGGCCCTGGAACTTCCAAAGAAAGCTAAAGCACTACCACTGATTGTGGAGGACATCAAGGCCATGGTCTTAGTCCATCTGGAAAACATGAAGGACATCCATATAACCTTATTCTTTGATTGGTTACAGGAGGCTTTAAGTTCAGTATCTTTAACTTCCATGAAAGCCAAATTCCAAGAGACTCTGGAAGATATACGAGACAGAGTGTATCAAATGGACATTCAGCAGGAAATTCAGCGATACCTGTCCCTGGTAGGCCAGGTTTACAGCACACTTGTCACTTATATTTCTGATTGGTGGACTCTTGCTGCTAAGAACCTTAGTGACTTTGCAGAACAGTATTCTCTCCAAGCCTGGGCTGAAAACCTGAAAGCACTGGTAGAAAAAGGGTTCACTATTCCTGAAATCCAGACCATCTTTGGGACCATCCATGCCTTTGAAGTCAGTCTCCGTGCTCTTCAGGAGGCTACATATCAGACTCCTGACTTCATAGTCCCCCTGACAGATTTAAAGATTCCATCAGTTCAGATCAACTTCAAAAGTTTGAATGATATAAAAATCCCATCCAGGATTGCCACACCAGAGTTTACCATCCTTAATACCTTCCATGTTCCTTCCTTTACAATTGACTTGATAGAAATAAAAGCAAAGATCATCAGAACCATTGACCAAATGCTGTCCAGTGAGCTGCAGTGGCCAGTTCCAGAAATTTACCTGGGGCACCTGAAGGGGCTAGACACCATTCTTGCTGGAATCACTGTGCCAGACTTCCATTTTCCGGAAATCACAATTCCAGAATTCGTAATTCCAAATCTCGATTTAAAAAATTATCAAACTCCTGACCTTCACATACCAGAATTCCAGCTTCCCCACCTGGCACACACAGTTGAAGTCCCTTCTTTTGGCAAGCTGCATGGCATTTTGAAAATCCAATCTCCCTTTCTCATATTAGATGCAAATGCCAACATTCAGAATGTAACTACTTCGGGGAACAAGGCAGAGATCGCAGCTTCCATCACTGCCAAAGGAGAGTCCAAATTAGAAGTTCTCAATTTTGATTTTCAAGCCAATGCACAGCTTTCAGACCCTAATATTAATCCACCAGTTATGAAGCAATCCATGAAGTTCTCCAGCATGTACCTGAAAACAGAGCATGAGAGTGAAGTGCTGTTTTATGGAAATGCCATTGAGGGAAAATCAAATACAGTGGCAGGTTTACACACAGAAAAAAATACACTGGAATTTAGTAATGGTATGCTTCTCAGGATAAACAATCAGCTTACTCTGGACAGCAACACAAAGTACTTCCACAAATTGAACATCCCCAAATTGGACTTCTCCAGCCAGGCTGAGCTGCATAATAAAATAAAAACCCTGTTGGAAGCTAGACACATAGCATGGACTTCTTCTGGAATAGGGTCATGGAAATGGGCATGCCAGACATTCTCAGATGAAGGGGAACATGAATCACAAGTTAGCTTTACTGTGGAAGGACCCATCACTTCCTTTGGATTGTCTAATAAGATCAATAGCAAACACCTAAGATTAAGCCAAAACGTGGCTTATGAATCTGGCTTCCTCGACTTTTCTAAATTTGAAATCCAGTCACAGGTTGAATCCCAGTATGTGGGCCTCAGTGTTCTAGCTGCTAAAGGCACAGCATTGCTTGGAGAATGGAAGGCAGAGATAACTGGCAATCATGACGCTCATTTAAATGGAAAAGTTATTGGAACTTTGAAAAATTCTCTCTTCTTTACAGCACAGCCATTTGAGATTACTGCATCCACGAAAAATGAGGGGAATTTGAAAGTTAGTTTTCCATTAAAATTGATAGGTAAGGTGGACTTTCTGAATAATTATGCACTGTTTTTGAGTCCTAGTGCCCAGCAAGCAAGCTGGCAAGCAAGTGCCAGGTTCAATCAGTATAAGTACCATCAAAATTTCTCTGCTGGAAACAATGAGAACACCATTGAGGCCCATGTAGGAATAAATGGAGAAGCCAATCTGGATTTCCTGAACATTCCTTTAACAATTCCTGAAATGACTCTACCTTACACAGTATTCACAATTCCTCAGGTGAAAGATTTCTCCTTATGGGAAAAAACCGGCTTGAAGGAATTCTTAAAGACAAGAAAGCAATCATTTGATTTAAATGTAAAGGCTCAGTATAAGAAAAACAAAGACCAGTATTCCATCCCAATTCCTTTTTATGTGAAAGATTTCCAGGCATTGAGTATCCCAAACAATATTTTAATTCCAGCCATGGGCAATATTACCTATGATTTTTCCTTTAAGTCAAGTGTCATCACACTGAATACCAATGCTGGACTTTATAACCAGTCAGATATTGTTGCCCATTTCCTTACTTCCTCTTCTTCTGTCATTGATGCACTGCAGTACAAATTAGAAGGCACCTCAAGTTTGACAAGAAAAAGAGGCTTGAAGCTAGCCACAGCTTTGTCTCTGAGTAACAAATTCATGGAAGGCAATCATGACAGTACTATTAGTTTGACCAAGAAAGCCATGGAAGCATCAGTGACAACGTCTGCAAAAGTCCAAATTCCCACTTTGAGAATGAATTTCAAACAAGAACTTAATGGAAATACCAAGTCAAAGCCTACCGTCTCTTCATCCATTGAATTAACATATGATTTCAATTCCCCCAACCTGTACTCTACTGCTAAGGGGGCAGTTGACCACAAACTCATCTTAGAAAGCCTTACCTCTTACTTTTCCATTGAATCATCTTTCAAAGGAGATACCAAGGGTTCAGTCCTTTCACAGGAATATTCTGGAATTATTGCCAGTGAGGCCAGCACTTATTTGAATTCCAAGAGTACTAGGTCTTCAGTGAAGCTGCAAGGGGCTTCCAAAGTCGATGGTATCTGGAACCTTGAAGTAAAAGAAAATTTTGCTGGAGAAGCCACTATCCGACGTATCTATGCCATCTGGGAACACAATACAAAAAACCATTTACAGCTAGAGGGCTTTTTAACATCTGGAGAGCAAACAAGCAAAGCCACCCTAGAACTCTCCCCATGGAAAATGTCAGCCCTTGTTCAGGTCCGTGCAAGTCAGCCCAATTCCCTCCTTGATATCAATTACCTTGGCCAGGATGTGTCCCTGAGTGCTAACTCTGAGAATCAGAAGGTTAGCTGGAAAAGTGAGGTCCAGGTTCATTCTGGGTTTTTCCAGAACAATGTACACCTTTCCAATGACCAAGAAGAGGCACGCCTTGACATTGCAAGTTCCTTAAAAGTGTCCCTATGGTTCCTCAAAGACATTGCCCTACCAGTTTATGACAAGAGCTTATGGGACCTCCTAAAGCTAGATGTAACCACCAGCATTGATAGAAAACAGCATCTTCATGCTTCGACTTCCCTCGTGTACACCAAAAACCCCAATGGCTATCATTTCTCTGTCCCTGTGCAAGAATTGGCCGATAAATTCATTATTCCCAGACTGAAATTAAATGGACTAAATTCAGGTCTTGTGATACCTACATTCCAAGTCCCATTTACTGATCTTCAGGTTCCATCCTACACATTTGATTTCAGTGAAATAAAAATCTACAAGAAGCTAAGCACTTTGCCATTTGCCCTCAATATACCAACACTACCCAAAGTGAAATTCCCCCAAGTTGATGTGTTAACAAAATATTCTGAACCAGAAGATGCCTCTGTTCCTTTTTTTGAAATAACTGTACCTGCATCTCAGTTAACTGTGTCCCAATTCACCCTTCCAAAAAGTATTTCAGTTGGCAGTGCTGTTGGGTATCTAAATGAGGTGGCCAACAAGATTGCAGACTTTGAGTTGCCAGCCATTACCTTCCCTGAGCAGACTATTGAAATTCCTTCCATTAAGTTCTCTGTACCTGCTGGAATTTTCATTCCTTCCTTTGGAGCGCTGACTGCACACTTTGGAGTGGCTTCTCCCCTGTATAATGCTACTTGGAGCACTGGTTTGAAAAACAAAGTAGAATACATTGAAACATTCCTCAATTCTACATGCAGTTCAACCATTCAGTTCCTGGAATATGATCTAAATGGTAAGAAAATGTCCTGACTCCTCTTCTAGATGCTATATATTTGCAATGAGAGTTGTGAATAAATAAGTACATACTGTATATGACTGGAAGCACCATGACTCTCCATAGCAAAATTTTAAAAAGAAAGATATATACCCCACATACAAAAACCACCCTGTAGAAAATCTACTGACATTCAAAGGGAATCAATTCAAAGAAAATATATTTTTTCTGTGATTATTTTTTAGGACCAATCATATCTCCTTCTATTTCTTCTTAAATGTGGGTTGCATGTTTCAAATATGTAAAGTATATAGTTAAGATAGAACTCTCTTGGCTTTCACAATGAAAATACTATGTCCGGCAGTTACTAATCTAACAAAATATAACATCTCTCCTCTACAGTTGTGGGAATACACAAAATTGAAGATGGCGTATTCTTCTATAGGACAAAGGGAACATTTGCACACCATGACATCAGTGCAGAATATAAAGAAGATTACAAATATCAAGGACTTCAGTATGGAACTTTTATGGAAATCTCATGCCTTTTCAAATCATTCTGATTTTTTTTTTCCATCTCCATACCCTTTTCACAATGGCTCATCTGCTTTTCTTCTTTCAGGGACTGGAAAGAAGAAATTCGCCTTGACATCACCAGCCCAACATTCACTGATGTTCATCTGCACTACCAACTAAGTAAGAATAGCCTCTCCTCCTCGGTGGCCTCCCCAGCCATAGGCACTGTGGCCTTGGACTTGGAAGACAATAACAATACTTTGAAATGGAACTTGTACTACCGCCCTCAGGTGAGTCCCATCTAATGTGTTACACACCCCAAGAGTGAGTAGAGAATTTGGCCATTCAATTCCACTCAATGCGAAGTATTCTCTCAGGGCTTTCCCAAAGTAGAGGAAACCAAGCAGTGAGTAGGTTGAACTTTTTCTCTAAGAAACTATTCTCCAGAATGTATTACAATGATTTTATTGATTGTAATTATTAGATGTACACACAATACCCTATTTCCACTATCATTTTATTACTTTTTGGAATATTTATAAAGATGAGGTTATGGAGCACCTGGATGGCTCAGTCAGTTAAGCATCTGACTTTGGCTCAGGTCACGATCTTGTAGTTTGTGAGTTTGAGCCCCGTGTCAGGCTCTGTGCTGACAGCAGGCCTGGAGCCTACTTCAGATTCTGTGTCTCCCTCTCTCTCTGCCCCTCCCCTGCTTGTGTTTTCTCTCTCTCGCTCACTTTCTCTCTCTCAAAAATAAACAACCATTTTAAAAGTTTAAACAAAAAGAAAGATAAGATTATGTCCCATCACCTAAATCATGAGCAAATTCTGCTATGTACTGAATACAGTTTTCAAATAATGGTTTCCAAACTATTTGAGGTTTCAGAATTCTTCCCCACAATAGAAGTGTTAGCTGAGATATGCCAAATTTCTCTCATGTACTCTACAAGCTCTGCTGGGCCAAATCAAAGATGCTATTAGTAGAGAAGAAGCAGCCATCAGGTTCTATTGCTAAAGTTTGTCATAGGTTTGGAGAATGAATGGCTCCTGATACTGGTATTCTAGGACTCTGCTAGATCATCTCTGGACTTTTTCCTTTTTCCTACTTCTCCTTTCTCTGAATTAGCCTTTTCCTCTGTCTTTCTCCACTTTTTCCTCCTCTTCTCCCTTCCCCTCCTCCTTGCCATCCTCCTCCTTCCCCTCTGCATCCTCCTTCCTCCTCCCCCTCCTCCTCCTTCTTTCATAATTTTCAGTTCTAAGAAGGCCTTAATGTTAAGTGTTACTGTGTAAATGCCATGCATAATTTTATTCTTTATGGAGCATATGATAAAGAGGAATTAACAACAGTGAACTTGTTTAACCGTAAGTCAAACACATGAACTGACATATGAAAGATAAACCCCCTTCAGAATATGAAAGATCCTCTGATCTTTACTTTTAACTGCTAATGAAGTTTCACTGTAGTATATTATGTAATCAGGATAATTGAAAACATGTTCTTTTCATCCTTTTTTTTTTTTTTGGTTTTAGTACTCTCTAGATAAAAAACTCAACATATTCAAAACTGAGTGGAGGTACCAGGAATCCGATGATAAAAGTCAGATCAAAGTCAGCTGGGAAGAAGAGGCAGTGTCTGAACTACTAAGCTCTCTTAAAGACAATGTGCCTAAGGCCACGGGTGTCCTTTATGACTATGCCAACAAGTACCACCAAGCACACACAGGACTCGATATGAGAGATGCTTCTTTAAAACTGAGAAGAAATCTGCAGAACAGTGTGGAGTGGGCCTATCAAGGCACCACGAGGCAGATTGATGAGGTGGAGATGAGGCTCCAACGGGTAGCCAGAGGCACCACTCAAACCTACCAACAGTGGAAGGACAAGGCCCAGGATCTGTACCATGAGCTGTTGGCTCAGGAGGGCCAAACTGATTTCCAGGGACTCCAGAATAAGGTGTTTGACAGACTAATGGGAGTCACTGAGGAATACAAAGACGTAATCAGTCATCAGATTGACTCATTGATTGACTTTCTAAAGTTCACCAGATTCCAGCTCCCAGGAAAAGCCGGGACGTACTCGAGAGATGAACTCCTCACTATGGTCATGAAGGAAGTAGGGCAGGTGCTATCACAGGTATATTCAAAAATCCATAGTGGGTTAGAAATACTGTTTTCCTATTTCCAAGACCTGATGGAGAAATCTGAGTTAATCAAGGACATAGAGATTAAATTTTCTTTTAATTCAGAGAGCTATAAACTAAGAAATGTAATCTTGGAGTTTGGGAGACTGTTGAAATCTTTATCACAAGAGCTCCAGAATGCATTTAATAACCTTCAGTCTATCAAGACTACAGAGATGCTAAGTAATCTTAAGATATATTTAGAAAGAGTTTTCCAAGAGATAGAAGAAGAAATTCGACGCTTAAAGGAAAAGAAATTTACTTATCTCATTAATGATATTCAACACATGATCAACATAATCTTCAAAAAATATATTCCATTTGCTTTTGAATTCCTGAAAATTGTCTTTAACAAGTTTAATGAACTTGTTGAAAACCAACTTCGGAAAATTTCTCAACAGCTCCATCAGCTCATAAAGGATCTTCACAAAGAATATGTTCATCCAAGTATGGTCATCTGGACAGAGAGGTATTATGAACTTGAAAAAATGATCATCAGCTTGATCGAGAAACCAGTGGATCTCCTTATAGACTTCCATTCCGAATACACTATTGGTGCTGCTGGTTTGGTTTCCCAACTCTCAAATCAAATTGAGCAGTTTGTGCAGAAAGATATCCAGGAATACCTTAGCATCCTTACTGATGCAGATGGAAAAGGGAAAGAGAAGATTGCAGAGCTTTCTACCAATGCTCAGGAAACAATTAAAAGCCAGGCCACTGCATTGAAGGAAATCATTTCTGATTACCACCAGCAGTTCAGATATAAACTACAGGATTTTTCAGACCAGCTCTCTGATTACTATGAAAAATTCATTACTGAGTCCAAAAGATTGATTGACCTGTCCACTCAAAACTACCACATGTTTTTGAGATATATCATTGAATTACTGAAAGAGCTACAATCGGCCACATTCAATAACATGATCCCTTACATAAAAGTTTCTCCAGGAGAATTTACTATCACCTTCTAATTTTAAATGCAATTCTCATTTATTCTTCTGTTCCTATCAAACTCTCATATAGTAGGGGAAAAACTCAAATTGTATGTATTAATATAACTATACAGTGAGCCAGCCTTGTGGCAAGCAGTTGACTATAAACAGAAGCACATATGAACTGGGTCTGCACTGGAGCTGGCATCAGATTGCTAAAAATCTCTGAACTATGGGAAATAACATTTTTTGCAAATTAAAGAAAATCAGGATCTGAGTTGTTTTACTAAACTTGGGGGAGGGAAAACAAATAAATGAGTTCTTTATTGTGTATCATAGCACTCACTTTGGCTCAATCATATCAAAAGATAGCAATGTCTGGCATTTCAAAACCTGTTGAAGAATACACACTTACTTTAGATTAATACAATAAAAGGGGAAAGGAAGACTTTGAGGAGGGAAATATTTTGCCACCTAAAAAAATTAAAAGGTAACTGATATTGGATTGTATTTACCAACTGAAAAGGAAAAACTGTTTGCAAGAGCTTTCACATAATTTGATCCCAAGAAGCATCTCATTTGTCTTCATGTGCCGCACAGTCTTCCCCACCCACCAGTCTGTTTTTGCCAGGCAAGGCTGTCTGCTGGACTGAGATCAACCAACAGGCTCCTTATCTCACTCAGCCTGCCAGAATTGGAGAAAAGGATGGCTAGGAAGTTCTGGCCCTCAGGGCTTCATGATATCAGGGACCTCAGAAGTCTCCCTGATGCTTAGGCAGGATCCATTCAAGGCACAGAAAGTAAGAGTGGAAAAGGGGACATGGGGATATGTATTCCTAACATTTCTGGGATCAAGCACACATTTATGTTCTTGAATTTTCTCATTTCTCCATATTTAATATCTAACAATCCCAAGTAAAATCAAAATTCCTGCCACATCCACTTATCTCAAACTCTTGTTGTTAAACACTGGCAACCCCCCAGTCAGAGCATCCAAGCTTAGCTCTAGGGAAGCTACAAAGGGAAAGCTACAAAGAAGCTATGTAGGACAACCATCACTAATATCTTTGGGAAGTTTAGCTCTTCCTTTCCTTTTAATGGTATTGAATAACAAAAGAAAGGTGTGATCTTTAGGGAATAGAAAATGGGAGATTACTATTCCCTTCAAGTCCTGTATGAGGTTTGTTCGGAAAAGACCCTTTAGATCCCAAAATACCTTCAACCTCTACCATATTTCATAAAGTTTTCACATTCCATTGGTGAAGCTCACTGTTAAAAGACACAAGCATTACCTGTAAAAGAAAAGCACATTAGCTTATTTCTATATTACCGGTATTTTTTGGAACTGAGGAGCCAGAAAGAGTCCCTAAGGAGGTAGAATATATGGTAGTGATGAATCTTGTATTCAAGGAAAGTCTGTTGGATAATCAGTCAATGGATGGCATTGATTCAATGGATGTCCATCTGATGGATGGACAGATGGATGGATAGATGGATGGATGAATGGACAGACAGTTGAGTAAATTAATGAGTGGGTATATGAAGGCTTAGTTCCAAATGTAATAGCAGGAGGAAAATTATGCCCAGGTACCAGGGCATCACATGAGTGGTCCTAGGCATAGTCCTACAAGAGTTTCCCTGATGAGCTCTGAGTAGTAAGAATGTACTAAGGGTTCAAATTGAAAGGAGGTCTTGAATTATGGCTTAAATTTGAGGGGAACAAGGAGTCCAAGGTTTCTGGTATTCACATGACAATATCTGTACCTAAAGCATGAGAGCAGGAATAAACACAAACTCAAAATGATCATGTAATCACACAATATGACCTATTCAGTTCTCTGACTAGTATCCCTTTTATGAAGTGCTCCTGGATGGCTTAGAATATCTTCATTATCCGCCATAAAGTTGGAATAAGGGATACTTGGGAGGGCTTGAACTTTGCTTGATTTCCTTGGTCTTCTACTACAAATCAGGACACACCTCTAGGTTCAATTACTGACTACATTCCTTATTTACTTATAGCTTTGGACAGCTTATTTCCCTTCTGCGAGCCCATTTTCTTAACTACAAAGTAAGGCTAATGTTTATCCTACCTGTCTTTGAAAGGCTGTTCATAAAAGTCAGTTGAAATAATAAATGCAAAAGAGCTTTGCAACCTTTAATGTTGTACAGAAAACAAGTGCCATGATTATTAGGTGACAATGTAAATGAGATTATGGCAAGGAGATAGAATAGAGGCAAAGAGACCTATCCAGTTCAATAAACATTCATAAATGCTTCTATACACTAAGCACAAAGGATCTAGAGAGTAGATTAAGATTCAGTTCCTAGAATCTGTCCATTTATCAATCATAGGTGGAATGTATTGTCTCCTTATGGATATAAACAAAGCAACTATGAGGGTTTATAATAGGAAAGAACGAGAATCTAGACGTTTTCATGGAGAATGTTGGAATGAATCCTGAAGATACATTGACAAGTGATAAGGGAGAAAGGGTAGTCTAGATCAAGAAAAACATGAGGAAAGAAAGGATAGCTGGGTGTGTTTGGGAGACACTGGATCATCCAGTGGCCAGAGCACAGGAAAAGCAAGGGGAGGCAAGATTGGAAAGGCGGGACTGGCAATATTGCAGAGAGCTCAAAAGCCAGAGTGAAAGGTGGTAACTTCTTTGCTGGAAAAGCATCCAAGGACAGTTTGGGAGCAGGAAGGGTGATAGGAGTTGTGATTTAAGAAAACTGATAGGACAATTCATGCAGGATAAATTGTAATGGGATGAATATGGATATGAAGCTGTGCCAGGATCCGAATGAAAGATGCTGAGTGCCTTAGCCAAGTCATAGTTGCCGGACATGGTGAGAAGGGATAGAATATAAGAAGCATCATGAAGGCCTAAATGATAGAACCAAGGGGCTCATTGTTTAGAACAGAAGCGATGGGTTCAAAAGCTGTAAGAAAGGGAGCTGCCTTGGTAAATCACTGGAATCAAGAGGGTACAAGAGGGTACAGTGGACCCCAGAAGAGTAAGGAAGAAGAAAGGGTGAAGCAGCCTTGAGAGTTGTGAAATTTTGAACCTGCATGATATGTAGGAGCTATTGGGCATCAACAGAAGCAGGAGGAATGTGTTGGGGGCAGATTATTGATGTAAAACATGGACTCACAGGGGCGGCTGGGTGGCTTAGTCGGTTAAGCGTCCGACTTTCGCTTAGGTCATCATCTCGCGGTTCCTGGGTTCGAGCCCCGCGTCGGGCTCTGTGCTGACTGCCAGCTCAGAGCCTGGAGCCTGTTTCAGTCTGTGACTCCCTCTCTCTCTGACCCTCCCCTGCTCACGCTGTCTCTCTCTCTCCTAGAAATAAATAAAACATTAAAAAAAAAAACATGGACTCATAGACTATCACAGCTGAAAAGGAACTATGGTAACTTTCAAGTTGCCGTGGTGTGCCCAAACAGAAATAACTAGCAGGCTATTAAGCTGCAAATGTGGGCAAGAGAGACAATATTCAAAGGAAGAGAGACAAAGGAGAATTTTAACTGAATATTGTATTAATTTTATGACCTTTTAAGTGTCTTTAGAAACTTAAGAAAACAAAGAGTTTGTTTTTCTCATGCAATTAATTAGGTATTATCTTGAGACTGGGCCAACATATATGTCTTTTTTTTCTGAAGAAGTAATTTAAATTTATTGCGAGAAGAAAAACAGGAATGAAATACTTTATTGCAATTTTTTAATTGTGGTGAAATAGATGTAACATGAAAGTTGCCATTTTAATCATTTTTTAAGTGTACCATTCAGGAGCATTAATTACATTCACAATGTTGTACAGCTATCACTATTTCCAAAACTTTTTCATCATCCCAAATAGAAACTCTGTATGCTATAGATTATTAATCTTTTAAAAACATACTGTGAGGACTGGGTGGCTCAGTCAGTACAGCATCCAACTCTTGATTTCAGTTCAGGTCATGATCTCACACTCTTGAAACCAATCCTTGTGTCAGGCTCTACACTGGGTGTGGAGCCTGCTTAAGATTCTCTCTTTCCCTCTGCACTTCCCCACTTCGAGCACATGCATGCACTCTCTCTTTCTCTCAAAAAACAAACAAAAATGCTATGAGATGATGTGGAAAGTCCTACCGTAAACACAGATATTCTTTCCATAAAACCAATAGCCAACCTCTCAAACCAAAAAAGAAATGAAATCATGGAGCCCAGCCCAGGTCCCTGCAACTTTGGAAGTATGATCAAGTTGTGTGCTTTAGTTTGACTCCCAGTAACTGCCTAGAGTAGTCATGTTGTGCCCACAATATTATAATTAATGAATTCACTGGGAGTGAGCCCCACCAGATGCATTTAGAGCTAACTACATTTTCTTTGCTTTTCACTTGAAGGCTGGTTAGTTGAGGAGCTCAATTCCCCTTTATTGGTAAGCTGAGCAAAGCCCCCTTAACTTCTTATTCTATGTCCCCTTTCTGGCTCTAATTTATCACTTAGTTCCCAATTCAGTTAGAGAAGGGACCAAGTTGGCCCTCAAACGGAAACTACAATATGGGAGCCAGAGTGGACAGATGTTCTCTCTAAAAATGTCTAATAACCAGAGATAAATGTGCAGAAAAAGACCCTACCTCTTAGCTCATCTCCTTGTCTTGCTGTTTCATATTAAGAGGTCAATTACAACTCCCTTCGCAGCATTCCATTTGGTGGTGGGATTGTTGGGTGGTCATCAACAAAACTCATTCCAATTCCTCATAAAAGTTGGTGGTATGAGTACACATGTTTCTGTGAGAAGAGGGCCCTGCCCTTCTCCTCCTATACGAACTGGCTCATACTTTCTTCAGGTCTGAGCAGTGCTTCAGATCAGTGATACCAGGGACGCTAAGCACTAATCTCTGACCTTTGTGGCAATTTTATACCTTCAACTGGCACCACCGAGGCCCAGTTTCAGGTGAGAGGAACAACTCAGGCATTGGAGGTAGCCTGGTCCATGAGCTGCAGATTCGTGTCCTCATCCTTGTTTTTAAGCAGTGGCTAGAGCTATGGCTATGCAGCATGATTACTAAGCTGCACTGAGAAGTATTCAGAGTTTAGACTCTAGAGAGTAGCCTAAGGGAAGGGTAATCGGCAAACCACCCAGCTCCACCAACTCCCCCTGGCTACCCAAGCAGACCCCACCCCTTCTCTGATCTTCCATCAAGTAGGGACACACTCAGGCTGACATGTATGTCCCTCTAGAGCAGTGGAGAAGCCAGAACAGCTCCAAGAGTCATTTATAGTGGGACTGGGCTGGCTGGCTGGGCCCTGTAGTCATTAGAACATTTCTGGAATTACACGATGTACCAGATGATCATAGAAAGAACAGTAAGAACAGGGTAAAGTGTTGCCTATAGCTCTACTCAGCTGAAGTAGGGAATCCTGAGGCAGCCTGTATTTCCCTCTTTTCACACGAATGCCTAAGCACTGAGGCCAAATTCAGGCTTCACCATTCATGAGTTCTGT
This sequence comes from Hyaena hyaena, assembly GCF_003009895.1. NCBI lineage: Eukaryota > Metazoa > Chordata > Mammalia > Carnivora > Hyaenidae > Hyaena > Hyaena hyaena. The sequence goes on along the minus strand of NW_024081764.1, from coordinate 93,461 downwards.
AACCTCAGGAAAATTACTTGATTTTTCTAGTTTCATCTTTAAAATGGGAATCATTAAAGAACAGGTTGATCTACTTGGAGCAGTAGTAGAAAGTGGCTTCATCTCATTCATAGGGTTATAATGGAGATTAAATGAGATAATGTATATCAAGTGCCTGGCACACAGAGAGCAGACAAATTAATAGTGTCCTATTGGCAAAAGTAAAAAAATGAATGGTATATAGTTACAATTATACACAACTATTTAAAGGGGTTTTATAGATATAATATGGAGTAAAAAGGTAAGTCTCAGGATATTAAACACAACACTTTTAATAAAGTTAAAATCAACTAAAACCAAACAATTTGTTTTCTAGGATTATAGTTTTAAAGAAAGTGAATGATATGGGGCACCTGGGTGGCTCAGTCAGTGAAGCATCCAACTCTTGATTTCAACCCAGGATTGAGCCCCACACTGGACTCTGCTGACATCACAAAGCCTGCTTGGGATCTTCTCTCTCCCTCTCTTACTGACCCTATCCTTCTCATACATGCACTCTTTCTCTCTCTCAAAATAATAAACATTTTAAAAAAGAAAGTAAATGATAAACTCAAATTCAGGGTAGTTTATACCTGATGGAGACAGTAAGGGAAAGGAAACATATACTAGTCAGAGTCCTCCAGGAAAATGGAAACAATAGGATATGAGAAATTTGTTATAGGATTTGGCTAAGAAATGGAAAACAAGCAGTCCCAGGATCTGTCATCTGTAAGCTGAAAAAACAGGGACACTGGTGATGATGTCCAAGCCTGAAGGACTGAGAATCCAGAAGCTGGATTCTCAGCTCCTTGTCTTTCTGTTTGTTTTATCCTTATTAGGAAAATCCTTCAGGGCCCAGCAAACAACTCTCAGTCTTCAAAGACTGGTCCAATCATCTCCAAAGCACACCCAGGCCATGTGCTTCCTTACACTGGTTTCTTATTTCTTGCTGCCCATGTTGTTGCCCCAGACCAAACCCTGAAATCAACCAGGCCATTTGCAATGGGCTTCTGCTAAGGCCTTGTCAGTTTTTGGTTAAGTTTTACCTTATGGCTGGGGAGATGAAGGGCCCAGCCCTTCTTGGGGGGGGGGAGGGTGTCCACCAAATGTGCTGAAGCAATCATTCCCTTGTATAAAGCCTTGTGAAACAACTCACTCAGCACTGCCCTGTACTGTTTGTACACTGACTAACCATCTCACTGAAGTGACACTTGAAGGCTTTCCTGCGAGAAGTAAGGGAGATGATACATTTTTCAGAAATACCAAATAAAAGCTGTGCTAATTAACGGTAGGTTTACAACCTACTGGAAATATGTACAAACCCTCCCCATCCCCCACAATGGACTCCCAAACCCTTAAATATTTCACTTCCTGGTTCTTCCCCTCTCCCTTTCGCAGGCTTATTTTTGTGAGCTTTGCAATGAGCATGTACCAAAGAACAAAGGAGGAACTGAAAGTCTCTGCTTCACCTCAGGGAATGTACATTTGTTCCAAGTAGACTACTTTTTGCCATACGTGGGCATAGGCAACATCCGAGTAAGGCTGTAATGTCTGTAGTACTCAGCCAATGAGGAATCAGGGGAGGGACTAGCCCACTAGGAGGAAACTACCTGCTGTAACTGCCCCAGGTGTGCCTGTCTGACACCCACTCTTGCAAGAACGTTGATTAAAGCCTCGCTTCACTGTGTTGCTGGTCTCTGGGTCCCTCCTTTGATTGGTTTGATGGGCTTATTTCTAACATTTTTCTCTCACAAAAGCGTTTGGACAGTGGGGGGAAGGAGCTGAGGATCCATGAAGCTGACTTTGGTCCTTTGAAGAGAGACTATCTATGTCCTCCAAGGAGCCTGAGTTGCCGGTGGCTTCTCAGGGTGGTGGTGAAGTGAAACTGTCCTGTTGTTTCCTTTACAACTTCTCCCAGCCCTGGAACTGCCCCTGTCGCCCCCAAGAACTTGCCCCCTGCCTCCTGACACCCCCCTATGTCTTGGGAACCCCCCGTGGAAATCTGACCTCCCACTTCTCCATCCAGTGGGGCAGCTAGTAAGGCAGTTGGCAGTTTCTGGGGAGACCTCTACTCAGAAGTTCCCCTGTGGCTGTCAGGAAGCCTGGCTCCTGCTCCATCTCTGCTGCTGACCTGACCACCTCTGTGAACTAGAGGCACTATCCTTAGGGTCCTTCCAATACGGACAGCCTGGGACCTGAATATCACCACAGTGTGCCGTATTTTAAGCAAATCCTATATACACAGAATGCAAGCCTAAAACCTACTCTGCAACCAAGTGTTGGCAGCCTAGATGTGCCTAACTTATCCAGCCTTCATCTTGTTTAACATCCACATAAACCAGTTGGGCTCCATTCCACATGCTTTCATAAGGTTTCTTAACACATGGCTGTCCTGTGAGCCATCTGCTTCTGTCTGTCTAGGTCTCTCAATCTCTGTGTCTATCCCTTTAACTTTCCCCAGGCCCCCAAACGCTGTCTGTCCTACCCAACAGAGGAAGACTCTTGTCACTGTAGAAAGAGGAATGATTCAACTCTTGTGTGGTTACATCTAGGAAGGGGGTAGGGTGTCATGTTTTATAACCAACAGGCCCATTGACCTATTTTCACTTAAGAAAAAACAAGCAGTTTTCTTACTAGAAAACATTTTGCCTTTCTTTTAGGCCAGAAGACTCCAAGTGCATGCAGCCAGCTTTAAAATAATTTTTTTCACTCTTCACAAATAAAACAGGGCAATGACTTATCCTATGTTTTTAAAAGAATCTTCTTATCAAAAACTCTGCACACAGTTTTCCAGGTACAAGGTAGATTGGTAAAGAGAGGCTCATGTGTACTTGCTTCTTCCTAAGAGGTCAAGATGAGAACCATGCTCAAGGGAAATTAGTAAAGTCTTTTGTTTTCCTGTAAGAGTTGGGTCCTGTGGATTCAAGTTCCTGGTGACATTCTCTGCCTATTCCCTTTCTGTGCCTAAAGGAAGAAAATAGGTGGGGGGTGGTAGAGGATAGAATTTGCAGGCAATTTTCTGCTGCAAAGAAAAAAAAGAGTCACTGAGATTGCAAGCTGATTTCTGAGCCTATCACAGCCCTGCCTCAGTTTACATACACATTTACTAGGTTAAATAAGATTTGTGTATTCACTTTGATGAATCAAAAAGTATATGAAATTTATAATACATGAGAACCTAGTGGGAAATGTTCTTATAAAGCAGTTTCCTTTTCTTCTGTGAACCATCATCCCTAAAATGAATCTTCTTTGCTAATTTCAGGCTTTTTATGGGGTGTGCTTCACCCATGGTCATGTCAATACAAGCCAAGTCCTACAGAGGCCACTGGAAATCTGTATATAGTAAACCCACCATGTAGCAAGAAGGATTTGGTTCTATTGTGACAGAAATACTTCCAGTCCAGGAAATAACCAATCAAGAGAAATCAAGCAAGTTGCTTGGTGTGTATGCATTGAGCATTTTTCTCACAGAGGCCCCGGATTGACATAGGAGCAGATACTTCCTGTCACCTCTTCATCACAGATGACGCATACATGAGGACAAGTTTCCCTTGGAGAGTCAGTCACTGATTCAAGCTCCACTCTCACCTCCAGTGAAGGCTCCTCCCACTCCCTTGGCCATGCATCATCCTTTGCGACTCACCTCCTGGCTTTTCTTAGTCCCTTCCCTGTGCCTGAAACCCCCTCCCTGACCCTCTGTAGAAATAGTCAAGATCCTCTAAGACCAGACAGCTCTTGCCTTGATCATCGGTCTGCCCACAGTGAAGGCCCACTGTGCCTGATACAGGTGGGCCATGCCACAGCACCTCAGCAGCACCAGCCCAGGTCAATCCAGGCTGCAGGCCATCTCCTCAGAGTGGGGGTGAGGTTCCCCGCACTCCCTCATCCCATTCTGGGAACAGAATTTGGTTGTGCTCCCCCAAGGGAAGCCATGATGGCATTCCCCAGCCCTGGATGTGGCCCTGCTTCTAGCCAGGCAGCAACTTCATTGCGGTAGAAAGGGTAAGTCACGTCAAAAAGAGCCTGGACCTGGAAAATCACAAGGACCAGGTTGTCGTTCCAGTTCTGACCAAGGCTAGGGAGTCACAAAACCTCCCTGGGACTCCCGTTCTTCATCTTATAAAATATCCCTATCACAGGAGCACAGAAACATCTGGTGAATGCTGACAGCATTGCACACTCAGGTTTGTACACTGCCTGGCCCGTGATAGATGCTCGGTGAAGGTGAGCTGAGTGGATGCAGGATCGTCAGGAGTCCATGCTTTCCCAGAGCAATGACTCTCCCCCTTGTGGGCTCTGACTCCAGGAACCAGCCTGGCTCATTTTCTAGTCCAGCTCAGGCCAACTCTCTGCACTATCTTGATTCTTGCAGAAACTTTCTCTTGTCGGACAGAACACACGCTTCCTGTCAGCTTTTATTTCTGTGAGGGCTTGCTTATGAGCAGGGCATTCTGTTCTTGGAATTTCTTGTTAAAATATTTCATTTAATTAAGTTTTTACAACCAGCTCTGCTTTGTGTCTGTCAGAAGGTAGGGGCCAGGGCAGCCCTCTCCTCAGCTCTCTGGGAGGCCAGGTCACAGAGACTCTGGGGAGAGCCGAGCCCAGGCCTGGGGGCTGTGTCCCTCAGTTTCCAGGCATTCCTATGCAGCTACAGGAGCTGGGATCATCAAAGGGTGCATCTCCATAACAGGCCCCACTGGAGTCCTAAGTGGAAATCTCTCTCGGCCCAAGAACTGTGCTGTGCCTAAGCCATAAGCACAATCCAGAGCAAATATGCTGTGGATAATCTGAGCCACCTCTTAGAACCCCCAACTGCAGTCAAGACCCACACCTTGTCCTCTTCCTACTCAGGACCCTCCTTGCCCATTCTTCTGGTCTATTGAAGCCTTTCTCAGACCCTTCTTCCCTAGGAGCCCTGGCCAAGTCCCTTGGTTATAATTGATTTTCTCCTCCAGCCACACACTGCATGGAGGTGGTATCTCCCAGGCCATTGCGGTGACTCATCCGCCCTCAGTCCCCTGCCATTGCATACACCCAGGCCACAGTCAGAGCATATCTCCCTCCTCCCCAGGCTCCAGCTGGGGACCTTGCTGGGGAGGCCTCAAGAGGTACTGAACTCAGCTGAGCATGTCCTCCCTTCTCCCAGGAGAGCCCAGCTGCCACATGCCAGGAATTTGTGGTCAGGGGTGTGGCAGAAGATGCTCTTCTCCTTCACCCAAGTTCTGAAAAGTTATAGACCATGTGTGCCTAACAGAACATGAAGTCACTTGGAACAGAGGGAGAGGAGGGGACCCAGAGGGGCTGGTGGGTTTGTACAGAGTATTCTCAGCAGGGATGTGGCTACACCCAACATTCAGCATGGGGACTTGGTAAACGTTCTTTTTATAATAAACAAACCAGTGCTTCCCCACTAGTCTCCAGTATTCCATGGCAGAGCTCCCCACTCCTTGGCCCCCCTAACCACCTCCACCCCCTCCAGTGCTACTGGAAAGCCTAGGACCGACCCATGACCCATGCCATGGGGACATGGGAGGTGGGCCGCTTCTGGGCCCTCCCAGCTCACCACCAAGCTAAGGCTGTGCCCTGGCCTGTCACAGGGTGGCACTGGAGGCCAAGACTCTGCCTCCATGGGTTTCTTCCCGCCAGCCGGCCATCTCCTGACCTGGCCCTTACCTGGCCTAAAGGAACCACTGTGGCCCCTCGATAATTCCAGGATCCTTGTGGGTTGCTAAGAGCCTGGCTGCCACCTGTCAGGAATTTGCGGTCAGGGATGTGGCAGAATGCGCTGTTTTCCCACACTCATATTTTAAAAGGTTACAGACCATGTGTGCGTAACAGGCAGAACATTAGGTCACTTGTCTCACTTAGAACAATAATCCGTTTTGCTAGGGGTCAGGTTGACACAAAGAATCTGTCCAGACCAGGTCTCTGGATGGGACTTAGCCCTCCCCTCAAACTAATGAAATTTTCAACTCGTGGGTACTTGAGTTAATAAAGTGTGCCACACATCTGCTCCGGCCGCTGGCAGAAGAAAGCCCTGGGGTTCAATTTTGAGATCACTGACATAATGTTTGAGTGGCCTCCCGCTGGCGCCCGGTGGGACACCAAATTAAGGAAAGCCGCACAATGAATGTGTGAGAAAAAACATTAGTGTATAAACACAGAGGCCAAGGCTCCCCAAGGGGAGGGTGAGCGAGGGGAGGCCTTAGAATTACAGAGAGAGGGTCAGTGGGGGCTACCGCTGGGATTTCACGCCAATGGCCCGCAGGTAATGAGTTATTTTGAAGGAAATTGGCACCAACATGATCTTAGGTCAAAAAGATGAAAAAAGTAAAAAGAGCATATTTTCTATGGCTGTTGAATTAAGTGCTGAAGTATAATGTGAGTGGTTCTAAACAAAATAAAAACCTGGAGGTGAGAATATAAAACAGCCCCAAGAGAGATTACAGTTCAAGCCCGGGGACCCCTGGGAATCTAGCTGCTCCTGCCCCCTGTCACCACCCTGGCTGGGGCAGGACCATCAGAGTCAGATTGGATTCAGGCCTGCTCAGGGCCAGAGAGGAAGAAGTCCATTGCCCACTGGGATAGGAATGCCTCACTGGCTTCTCCAGCTGCCCACAGATAGAAAATCACTGAAAATCCCTTAGGATATGCACTTCCTGATGGTGCCCCTCCCCCAGAGACTCACAGACTCTGAAGAGGAAGGGGACAGAAGGCACCCCCAAACTTTCTGTGGTCTTTCCTTGCAGAGACGGGAGAGGCCTTCTTACTTTCATGGCCTGGATCCCAGGAAATGCCATGTGCTTGCTTAGAGGTCAACGCAGGTCAGGGTCGAGACCTCCTGCTGACACTTCCCTGCATCTCCCCCATCCCACATAGTGGGAAGAGGTGGGCAGGAAGGAGGCTGAGGGCTCCCCAGGGCCTAGGCTGCAGGTGGGGTCCTGGAGGACAATGCATCACCAAGGTGGGCCAGTGTCCCTCTAGACACCAATCCAGAGACTGTGGGCTAGAGATTCTTGCCCAGGTCAAGGTGAAGGCCACGCTGAAACCCTCCAGGCTTGGCCAGCCTGCCACTCCAGGTGCTCTGAGGTCAGAGTGGAGAGCCAGCTGGTTACTTGTCTTTAGTTTGCCTACCATGTGCTTTGGGGTCCTGCCCCACGGGGTACACACTGAAGCCAGGGTGAACTGAGCACAGGATATGAAGAAATAAGCCTGCACTAGGGGGATGGGGTTCATCCCTCCTGACACACAAGGAAGAGGATTCAGCAAATGTGACCCCCAGGGCTTTGCCAGCAGCACCCTCTCCCCTCTCCTTTCCCAGTGACATGCCACATCTTGTCTTTCCTCTTCCTTTAGGAAGTCTTCTCCAACCCCAGGCCCCCAACCTGCAGGGCGCTTCAAGTCCCCTGAGCCATCAACGCTCTCTTCTCCTGACTGTGTGACCAGGCCTGGATTTCACACATCTGATCACCCCTGTAGCCCCTGACTGGGTCCCAGATCGTCGGCAGAGACAGGGGGTAAGGCAGCAAAACCTTGAAGATCAACTTTGAGGCAGAATTCATCCCAAATACAAACCATCAAGAAAGCCAGGAGCCTGCCCACCAAAGGAAAGCCATAGTCCCTTTCTCAGTGAGAATTTAGCAAGTGAGAGGGGGAGAGGCTGGGCGAGGTACAGCCGGTCCCCACAAGAGCCACATCATGATTAATGATGCTCCCCAGAGGCTCTCCAAGCAACTGCACATGGCCGCCGTGGAATGCAGAGCAAGTGCCTTTCCGAGCAGCCCAGCCACGCCACAGAGCTCCAGGGCTTCCCTCTCTGCTGGGAGAAATGTCCACACTTACAATTTCCCAGCATTCAGCCCAGATCTCTCCCAGGGGAAAGAAGAGGCTTTGTCCTTTAGTCCCATCTTCCAACAGAGGACACATAGAATAAATGGACTCCAGGGCGCGGCCACCCAGATCTCATTCCAGCTCCCTCCTGAGCCAGGGATGTGGCCTTTTGAGGTCACTGTAGCTCCATTTGTCACATGTAACATGGGGACGATAATAGTACCTACCTCAGAGAGTCTGTGTGAACATGCTAGACATCACTGTATGTCAGTTGCTCAGAGTAGTGTCTGACACAATGAAACATATAAGTACTTGGTATTTTTATTATCCGATTATCTGATTTCAGAAACTTGCTGTTCCTTGAGAACCATCTGAACATCTCACGGGCTAGGAGCTTCTACCTACCTCGTCAATCCCCAAAAAGAGCAGTAAGTTTCTATAACGTTCGGTACCCAGGGTGTGGGGAGCCCTTGCCTTGCCTTAGTTTCTTCTTCTGCCACTAGCTTAAAGGCAGCATCTACACAGGCCTCATAATGAGAGGAGGATTTTCAAGTGATAGGGCCGGTATAGCCGACAGAGCTGCATAAGCCAGCCAGGCCACTGCTGCATCCATCAGAGAAGGAGCCCAGGGACACCTTCCTCCTTCCTCCCCTCTCCCCAAAGTCACTATGAGCCTGGGTCCTGGGGAGGGTATATGAAGAATGGGAGTAACAATCCACACATTTATTTTAAAGTAATGAAAGGTGTGTATGCACCACTATCTCACAAGGTCCCAAGGGCAGCAGAGAGCCCAGGGCTCAGCAACATGAGGAAGGCCTTCCCAGCTAGAGGCCCACTAGCCTGATGCCTCAGCTGGTTCCTTACACTGCTGCCCCCAGGGCGGCCTGAGGCCAGTCACATGTCACACTTCTGCAGGCCACAACAGTCTCATTTATACAATGAAACAGTTGAACCAGGTGATTTCTAAAAGCCTTTGGGTTCTAACCAACTGCAGAAGGGTCTCTCCTGTTACCACCACCACCACCATCATCATCATCATCATCACCATTGTCATCATCAGGAATAATAATAGGATTCATCTATAATTACTTGCTTTGCATAAGGCATTGTTAATAGTATTGGAACAAACGCATAGTAACATATTTTAGTTTCTGTGCAGACCACAGATGGGGAAACTGAGATTCAGAAAGGCTGAAAAGCTTCACTTTTACAAGCTATAAACAGTAAAATTGGCTTAAAATCCAGGTCTTTGTGGTCTCTCAAACCATATCTGGTAACATATACTATGTCATTTTTGTAATAACAATGATGACACCAGAGGTATTAACAACTTCTACCTGCCTACCTTCTACCTACTGTATCTCGTTTTGTCTTCACAGTATCCTTATGTAAAGGTAGGTATGGTCATCCCAATTTTCCAGGAGCATTAAGTAACTTGTCTAGAGCCAAGAGTGTCCTTTCTAACATGAAAATATGATTCTGTCACTCCCTTTATTGGCCAGAACATATTTCCTTAATTACTCACTCAACTTTTTGTTTTGGTGACAGCAGAACTGATAGTCTCCTCATTAGCACAAGCAAAGCTATACCAGCTATTAAAATATTGAAATACACCTGAACCAGTTGGTACATGGCCACTGGCCCAACCTCCCTGCTTGTGCCTCTCTCTGCCCCAGTCCTACAGCCCCTTCCAAAGGATCTGTGGGCCTCCCCTGAACTCCAGTTATGCTGTGTTATTGATAGTGTCCCTTCTGATTGGCCAGTGCCCACATTAGGCTGGGCATCACCCCTTAATGGCAGTAACCTATGCACATGCACAGGCAGGTGGGCACATTCCTTACACTGACACCTGGCCCCAATGCATCATGCACAGGGACCATGGGGACTTAGAAATGCCTACTTTAAATTAATTAAACACAGAAGTCATCAGACGGAGGTGGTTGTGATGCTTTAGCGACTGATGTAAGCAAACCACAACCAGTCCATAAATGCCTCAAGGTGAAGAAATTGAAACCTAAGGACAACCAATCACAAACCACGAGGCTTTCCTAAACAAGGCAACCACTTCAGCTATAGCCAGTAAAATAATTTTCTTACTTTGCTTCCAGGTCATTTCTGTAAAAGTCTCACCCCTAGCTCTGTCGGTGATGTGTTGTGTGTCACAAGCACTTCTGGTTTGGCATTGCCCAATTTGAATTGATTTTGCTCACATAAATCCTTAAAATTTTTAATATGCCTCAGTTTATCTCTTAACAGTAGGCCTCTGCCAGGTGTCTATGTACAGACACCAGGCACATGCACACAGACGACACACACATTGCAGGAATGCACACACACACACAAATGAACAGGTGCACCGCCTCTATACATACCCCAGTTCATCCTTCTTGGTGTCTACCTGTAGCTGCCAGAAATACCCTTTCCAGACTTACTGCCAGCCTCTGCTTCTGGAATTCTCTTTCCTACTTCACGTTGCCTTCCTTGAAATCCAGGGTGGTGACACTTGATCTGTGGAGGCAGAGAAGAGCTTGGTGACAATGGTTAGATGACTGCTCTGACCCTTTGGGGGGGGGGGGCAGACCAAGTAGTCTGTTGTCAGCCTGACCTAGCATGCTCAGCACATGCTGGTGCTTTGCATGATAGACATGACCTCATCTAGAAGAGAAGTAGCCCCATCACAGACAGGCAAGTGCTTTTGCCAGCAGTCTTTAAGGTTCCAGTAAGTCTACATGCTCAGCTTCTTGCCACAAAGAGAATGAGGAGGCTTTGGGTCCACTGGCTCTGGCTGAGCCCCAGCCTGGCACCAGCTTTGGTGAGGGGCCAGGGCATCCTCACTTGGCCTGATGCTCTCCATAGGGTGCTCAGAGATACCCAGGGAGGGTGACCTTCCTGTAATAGTGATAGAAATCCCCATGAATGCATCACAGCACTTTGCTCTCAAATGAACTCCTGCATGGGTCAGCCCACACCTCTTGACCTAAGCACATTGGAGGCTCACTCAGCTCCCTGACCCTGATTCCAGTTAGAGGCAACATGGTGCTGAGACAGGCCCAGGAGTGCAGATGGTTGTACTCATTTGTCCAACAAACACTTAATGAGCACCTTCTAGGAGAGAAGAGAACATGCAGGTCTCTTGATTCTGTTTGGAGGAGCTCTCCCTACAAGGCTGTCCCCTTATTCCCAAGTAACATAGTGACATTTTGGTTGTTGGCCTCTGTGATTTCTCCTACTGGGGCCACAAACTTCCCTCTGCTCTACAAGGTATTTAAGTGTTAAGACCTCCCATATCCCTTCTGACTTAAATTTGTTTATGAGGCTACCTTCCAGAGACATCTAATATCCCATGGCCAGGGGAACAACTGAGCCTCCAAAGGAAAGGCCTGTGGTGTCTGAGCATGGTGGGCACAGTGACATCTGTGGTCTCTGCTGGACAAAGCATCCCCTCCCAGCAGAGTTGTTAGGCTTGAGTTTCTTCAGGAAGTGTCTCACTTCAGTAAGATGCCCTGACACAAAAGCCATCCAGCCTGAAGAACTTCATCCAAAGTTTGGCTCAGGGTCCTCACTCATGGGGAAATGCACTTCTAGCAGCCCATGTGCTATCTCTGTTTCATTACATGTAAGTGGCCCCTGGAACTTCAGAGGTGACCCTCATGAAGGCACAGGGCCTGACTGTCAAGACCAACAGGGCTGTTTGGGGAGCCTTCCAGTCGAACTTCAGTTCTCCAGTTGTTCACTAGAGGTGCCACCCCTGGACCAAGCCACTCCCACTGGGGACCACCCACCTGCCTATAGCCTGAAGGAGCCCTGTGCCTTCCCTGTGTACAACTGTCATGTCCCATGGCATCTTCACACCCAGTTCAGGAGCAGGCACAGAGTAGAGGCCGCATAAACCTACCGATTGTATTTGCCTCCAGCAGAATCAGTTCAACAAAGGCAAGGTCTCTGTTTCAGACCCTTTCCTTTCCTGAACCCTCATGTGTCCCCCCGCATCACCCATCACCTCTGTACTTGTGTCAGCTTCCTCCAAGTGGGCATCAGCTAAAGGAGTCAAGGCAAGGAGCCAGTGTTCTGGATAACTCCTGCATCCGGGGAGCTGGCTTGAGTCATCCCTACCACTCACCTCCACTTCCCCATGCACCTGCAAGCCACTCTGAGCAGAGAAGGCAACATCTGCACACCGGCTGTCCCTAGCCCAAGGAGACAGACATTCTATACGCAGCCCCGAGGTCCAGGCTAAGGTCCACTGTTGGCTCCAAATCAAATTTCCAAATTGAGTTAAAGCTCAAAATGGGCCAAAAATGCTCAGCCCAAGAGAGGGATTTATAGAGCATTGCCCAAGCCATGGGTGTTAAGCTGACAGTGCCCTCCTCACTGGATGGAGGACCAGTGTGGAGCAGGCCCTGGAGCTACTCTCAGACCCCAAGTCCTCTCTAGGATGGGGAGAGTCTCCCCTAGCCTCACCACCCAACACTGCAGTTCTCGAGGGCCCTCCATTTGCTAGACCACAGTCACTGTCCCTGACAGCCAGCTGGACACCAGGGAGCCCCAGGCATGGCCAGTGGGAGAAAGCCCTGCTGCAAAGCCTGCTGAACAAAATTGCTCTTTTGCTCTCTCCCCCATTCCTTCACCAGGAGCATCACAAGGAGGAAAAAACAAGAACAAAATGTCCCTTTGACTCACCTTGATAATATTTGCCATTTCCCCAATTACCTTGTATCCCTAGAAAACACACTTCAAAAATTCGGCACCTCCCCCTCACTGCCAAGTAACATCAAGAATTTGCACAACATAGAGCATTGACATGACTGCACTGAGGCCTGAACTATATACACCATGATCTCGATGCCCAGAACACGGTGGTCATTTGGCTAGAATTCTATAATGAGTGACAAGAGTCATGTTGTTTCTGTTTGGTTTGTTTGGCGTTTTTGTCTGTTTGTTTCCTAAGTCTCCTTTCCATGTTTTGTTCATGCCACACCAATAAAAGCCCTAGATGTGCAGACTAGCCAAGAAGACAGGAATCCTGGGCCAGTGAGAACTCGGGGGTTCACAGGAAATCTGCAGAAGTAAACGTAAACCTGGGCTGAGGGCCCTATGCTGCATAATCTGCTAAGATGAGTGAGCATTGCTTCCTTGCTCCTCCCAAGGCTGTTGGTGCTGGTTGTTACTGTGGTCTTGGCTCTCTCTCTCTCAGATTCTGCCTGCTTTTAGCTCTTTATTCAGTTGTCCCCCAATGCCTGGGCAATAACTTTTGGGGGGATGAAAAAGACAAGGCACCACCTAATTTATCAAATGTCCATGGGGCTTAAGAAGAATATGCATTCCCCATCTGGCAGATAGAAGGGTATCAGGACATGTGGAACTGGGATATTAGCAGGCCCTATTTCAGGTCTTAGTTCTGCCCCCAGTGTCCCATGAGATCTTGGGAAAGTCTCCTTCTCCTTCTAGTCTTCAGTGTCCTTAGTCTCTTGGAGGGAGGCCAAAGGACAGAAAAATGCTGAGGGACCCAGAGAACTGCCCCGTTGGAAGATAATGTTGAAGTAAATGGAGCCCACCCAAAGGCTAATTGGTGAGGCTGTTGTTCTGGATAAGGAGTGAGACTAGAACCTTTCAGCTCTTGGAATCACTCAAGTAGCCAGGTTCCCTAGACCCGTATGGAGGTTACAAGGAAATACAAGGTAGGAGAGCCCAGGCAAGAGCCCTTTTTTCCAACTCTGGGGCTCATGGCAGATTTCCTGTAGGAAACTTCCCAGGTCAGCAAGCCAAGCTACACCTAGGCCTCTCTCTCACCTTGCAATTTGCACTCCTCCTTGAGGAAAGTTGGTTAGTATGGCCCAGCCCCATCTACTCAGTGCAGGTTTCTACATGACAGAGGTCCAGCCAACCAGCCCTGAGGCAGCTGGCATGTTCTATGACTTTGCATGAGTCATATGAAATTTTAGGTTTAAAAAGACTAAATCACCATAACTCACTGAGAGTGAAAATTGGTAGTAATCTCCACATGCTGGGATTCTCGCCATACTCCTGTGAGATGCCAGCACTGTGACAACCGCATTCTCCTCTCTGCCTTCCTTCCACATTGGGAAACAAGGCTAGGAAATTGGGCCCCAGAAAGACAGGTGGAAAGCACGTTGGGAGGAGAGGATTGCTCACCCACATGAGGCTAGGAAACAAACTAAACCAACACCTTCAAAATCCTCCCTTTGGTCCCTTTGCCTCAACTGAGGCCCCAACCATAAGGATTCCAGAATGTGCCTCTCAGGCATCCCAAGATCCAGCTCCTTATTAAACATTACCATACTCATTTGGGCACAATCAGAATTTTTTAATCATCTTCCTTATGGGCAATATCCCCTTACGGGGATAGATCATTTCCAGATGTGATTCAACATACCAAAAAAAAAAAAAAGAAAAGAAAAGAAAAAAAAGGAGAAAAAAGCACACTCATTGATTAACAAGTACTTTTTAGATGGTGAATACATTCCCCGTTGCAAGTTCCATCAAATTTTGTTTGAGTGGTAGAGAAGCCAGGTGTACCCCCAGAGAAGTCTATCTCTTTCCAGTTGAGGACTCTGCCCCAGGCTGGTTCCAGGTGCATCTGTTTCTGACCAGATCAAAGAGGAGCTGGAGAAAGACCTCTGGCCTCTACCAGAGAAGGGAGATCCCCTCCCTCACTTTTATTGATGACTTCCCACAGCCACCATGCTTTGAGGCAAGGGCAAGAGCAAATGATACATGGAGGAAGAGTTCAGAACTGCCAATCAAACGAAAGCGGTCTAGTCCATGCTGTACAACAACCTGCTTATGTGAGCTTCAGGAAGACGCCTCAACCTGTCTGTTGTATTTATTCTTCATTCAGCTATTTGATTTATAAGCATTTTCAAATCGCTTACTGTCCACTACGCCCTGATTAGCCTATGCTGTGTATGCACTTGTCCACAGTAGACATTGGTAATTAATGGTTGCACACTTTCCCAAGAATCCTTCACTTGGTGCACCAGCCACCCGCTAAAAATCGACTTCTGCCTCAGGTAAGGACTCAGTACAAGCCTGGTAGGACTTGGTGTCCTCAGTGGAGCTGGTAATTCAACAAAAGGGGCAGATCCAGGCACAGCTGCCCCAGAAGGCAGCCTAACAGTAAAGCCACAAGGCAGTGGGCCTTAAGATTCCAGCCACTTAAGATTCCAGAAAGGGAGGAATTTGGGCTTGGTGTTGGACCTGACATAGGAGCTTATGAGGGGGGTGTGCCCATTCTAAAAAGAAAATAAGGACACTGAGAATTTGGAAGCATGACTCAGAGCCAGTCAAAAAGCCACTGGGCTGGCTTCAGTTCTAAGCAAACTTAGCACCAGCAGCTGACTCCTGTGCACATGGGGACCCACTCTGCTGCTTTCCATGGCTTTCCAGAGCCCCTACAGCTTCCGTAGATGCTCCACATTCCATCAGTTAATTGGTTTGTTCCTTCCATTCTGTGGCAGCAGATATCACGTGACATTTGCATTATTCTCAACCCTCTTTCAAGGGTATCAATTCCTCCAGTGACCGTAAGTGATTCTCTGTTCCTGCATGTTTCACGGGGCCACTGGAAGGGCAGATGCGCCTATCAGAAAGGAAAATGTCTGCATCTTGGGTTGCAACCAAGCCACAACTTAATTTCCTCCTCTGGCTGTACTCCTTGAGAAGGAGATATGAAAAACGGGGCTGGGGTGACTTTGTCTCAGATAAATAGGCCACATTCTGTAGCTGGACAAACAAGGTGCTTGGCTAGAAATAAGATGTTCCTTGGCTGGCATCTCCAAAACGTGACAGATTCCTCCCAGATGCTATTTAAAGCATGCAGTGAGCTTTCCCTGCCTCAATGCATTGCCTATGCCTGACTTTAAAAATCAGGCAGCATGCAAACGTAGCACCAGCAATGTTGACACAGAAAAAACTAACGTTTTCCAAGCACATGCTAGAGAGCAGTCATTGGAAAAATTTTGCCAGTATTTTCTCACTCAATGCTCACTGCAACCATCTGAAGTTGGTATTATTATCTCCATTTTACAATAAAGAAACTGAGGCTCAATGAGGTCAAGCAAATTGCCCAGAGACATAGTTAATAAGGGATTCAGTAGAGGTTTGAACTCAAGCCTAACTTCAAGAGGCATGGTTTTAATTGCCAGAGGCCATGACTGTGGGCTCTCCATCCACCCCTCTGCTGGCCACCCCATACCCAGAGGGTCCTGGTTGAAACCTATTGCCATGACAACAAGCACTGATCTGGGCCAGAGTGATTGAAAGGTGCTCAATAAATCAGAACTTGCTGTACTTCTCCCAGGAAGTCTGGGGGCCCATTTTCCACAGGTGGAGACATCTAGATGAGAGAGGGGCTTGAAAGCCAGATCTCAGTCTCAGCAGAGTTGTCATTGCTCTGATAGAGAGACAGGCATGTTTCTGATGAGCAGAGAGCAGACTGAGAGGAGGTACTGGCTGGTTACTGCCTCATAGCAGGAAAGGAAATGCACTGTGAAGGCCAAAATACAGACAATCGACAATGTGTTACTTTTAGAGCCAAACGCCAATGTTTCAGGCAAAGCAGAAATTCTATATTGAACACACCCCTCTGTCAAAGCCCAGGATGATGACTTTCAAATGCAAATATAAAATAACACACAGAAATTTGTCATGGATCTCAGATAATGACTCTCTTTTACCCTACAGATATATCCATTACCACTGGCAGGCATTTCCAGCCATAATTTATTTCCAGCTTCTACATCTCTACATTTGGCCAGTTCTTCATTTCCTGCAGAACAGTGGTCCTTATCCTATGGGCCCAGGTGTGTGTCATACCTCAGAGCTATAACAAGCAGCCCATGAGGCTATTTGTACATTAATGTCTGAAGCTTTAGTATGTTTTGTTTTACATAAATGTTAACTACCTTTTTAATGCATATTGATGCTGCTATCACTGAAAGATACACATTTATTTCAAAACTTTCTCAAATTTGTGGTAACTTAGTTATTAAGGAACTTTTCAAACATTAGATTGTGAAAGTCTATCAACTATTCTGTGGGGTTTTTGAAACGTTTTGACATTAAAGGGGAATCCTTAAAAATCTCCCAGACACCGAAGTTCTGCTCAAGATTTTCTTTTCACAAATTATTTAATGGACTACAAAAGGCTGAAAGGAAATCCTTAAAGCTACCAAAAGCACAGAGGACACCTATGGTTGATTGCAAGAATTGCTACAATTCTTTGTGGCTTCTCTCATCAAAAAGTAGAATCTATGTCTTGACTTGGTGATTTGGTTTGGATAATAGGACTCAAAGAGCACAACATTACAGAAGGTCCAAGCTGGGGCCTCAAGAGTTTTATACATTTCCATAGGCTCCCCTGAGACCTTGCCATTTCTGTAATATAGGAAAATCTAGCTTTGCCTAAAGGAGGACAGGAAAGTAGCTTATAGGGCCCTGTCACCTGTGGGAACACTATATTCTTGAACTTCACTAACAGGGACTCCTGTTGTAATCATCTAGGGCTGCTGTAACAAAATACCATATGCTGGATGGATTAAATGACAAGCATTTATTTCTCACAGTTCTGGAGGCTGGGGATTCCATTACCAACTTACTAGCAGATATGGTGTTTAATGAAAACCTGCTTCCTGGCTTGTGGATGATGTCTTCTCATTATATCCTCACATGGCACAGAGCAGAGAGGAAGGAATCAAGCTCTGTATTTTCTTCTAACAAGGGCACTAATCCCATTCATGAGGGTTCCACCCTTGCAACCTGATCACCCCGCAAAGCTCCACTTCCTAATACCATCACATTAGGGTTTAGGATAACAACACACAAATTTGGAGGGAGACAGAAACATTCAGTCCCTAATACCTCCTAATGGAAGAGGCATCCCAATTGCCAAAGGAAGGGATCTAAAATTTCATAATGTAGTCAGGAGAGTTAACTGCACTTAATTTTTGGCATCTCCTACCTGTTAGCTGCACTCCAGCAGACTGGAGATACTGCTTCAGTGTCTGTCCTTCTTAAGTCTTGTGTATCTCACGCTGTGTTCCCTGTCAACATGAGTCTGTTTCATTCTCTCATTCCTCTTACTGGGATTTCCATTTTGACCCATTCTGTCTAAGGTTGAGATATACCCAACCATTTTCAGAAACATACCTCAGATCTTTTTTTTCATAATAAAGTCCCTAATGCAATGGTGAGCAAAGTGCCCAGGCCATCTGACCATTCCAGGGGTCTAGGGTCCCTGGAGAGCCAGTCAACACAATACACTTAAATCTTCTAATTAAATCAGGTCAGAATTAGTAATAAAGACACATGTTAAGAAAATCCATGTTCCTATATTGTTATGGTGCTAAATCATCTCTACAGTCAACTGTTATGGGGGATAAGAACCAGAAAACAGTCTTCCTAGGAAGAGGCTCATCCTCAGATTGCAGTGTTCAGTCTCTGGCCCAGATCTTAGCCTTTTCTTTCGACTATTCCAAAAGCTCCTTTTCCTCCTATGAGGTCACGGTCCATCAGTAAATACTTGAATCAAGGAACCACAATATTTGGGAACAGGCTTCTGAGAGAGAAAATCAAAATTTAGATGAAGTTTGCTTTAGTCCAGAACCCAAGTAGCTGGGTAGGCCAGCCTCTCTCTGGGAGACCACTGCCAGTCCAACCTAGTAGGGTCTGGTCTCTTGCTGATACAGAAAATGGTGCTTTTCTTTAAAAAATTTTTTAAAAATCCCCCAGAGCAAACTTGGTATACTGGTTTTAACTACTATTCTCAAGATACAGAGGCTGGGAGTTGGAAGTGACCCTTTTTGTCCATCTCACTGACTGCCCTGGTGACAATTTCCAAAAATTTGTATTGAAATATATTTTGTGGGTGCAAGAGGGGCTCAGTCAGCTAAGCATCCGACTTTGACTCAGGTCATGATCTCGCAGTTGGTGAGTTTGAGCCCCATATCAGGCTCTGTACTGACAGCTAAGAGCCTGGAGTCTGCTTTGGATTCTGTGTCTCCACCTCTTTCTGCCCCTACCCTGCTTATGCTTGCTCTCTCTCTCTCTCTTTCTCTCTCTCACAAATAAATAAACATAAAAGAAAGAGAGGAGAGGAGAGGAGGGAAGGGGAGGGGAGAAGAGGGAAGGGGAGGGGAGGGGAGGGCAGGGCAGGGCAGGGAAGAGAAGAGAAGAGAAGAGAAGAGAAGAGAAGAGAAGAGAAGAGAAGAGAAGAAAGAAAGATATTTTGGTTATTTTCACAATAATATGGGCAGCTACTCCTAGGAAGGAGTGAAAACTCATGGCCAAAGGAAGGAGTATCTGTGTCATAGTAATTGTTACCATGTGAGTCAGTTCAGCATTATGTGGGGGCCTGGGTGTCCCCACAGCCCCATCAAGTTCTACTCACTGCAGCATTAGCACAAACTCTTCATCTGCCATTACTTCCTAGGGGTGACCCATAACTGTTCATAGGAAAGTGTTAGCTCAGACACTGTCACCACCTCTCACAGAGACCTCAGAGCTAGCTCAGGTTCAGGCTACGACAAGCAATAGATCTTTTGAGACCAACCAACTCTGTGCACAGACCTGTCCTGGGTGCTGCTGAGCACAAGAGAAGAGAAAAGTGATCATCATCACAATCATCATCATCATCACCGTCATCATCATCATCATCATCATCATCACCATCACTATCATCACAATCATTATCAACACCATCATCATTACCACCACCATGATCATCACATCATCACCATCATCACCCCCACAAAACTTACATAGTGATCACTACATGCCAGGAAGAGTTCAGTTTTAACTCATTTAAGACTTAGTAACTCTATAGGACAGTTATTAACAATAGTCCCCTTTCACAGGTGAGGAAGTTGAGGCATGAAAAGATTAAGTAACTGGCTCAGGATCACCAGGTGCTAACACTAAAGCTGGAATTTCATCCCAGGCAACCAGCACCTATCTGTGTCTGTGCTCGTTGCCCTTCTGGGAAACGACTTCTCATGAAAAGAAATGGACTTCCTGCCTTTGAGATAGATGGAAGGTTGAGACCAGCACACAAGGAATAAAGTGAGAACAAGACAGCAGATGCCGGAAAGATTAAGTAGAAAGAGGGATGCAGAGAGTAAGGACTGTAGTAGGCAGAAACGTAGCCAACTGCTAGAAGAAGCCTCTCCACCTTCCAGCCACAACATGGCAAAGCGTGCTTCTATAGGTCGGGCACTGTGAAAATCTGGAAATATCATAATTTCTTTTTAAAAGTTGCCCATACCTGGATCACACTTTGTCCTGAGACATCACACAAGTTATAATGACAGAGTTGATCCTAAGCTCATCATCCTGGGAAGAACTAAATCACCCTTCCAGAGCACAGAGCAACAACGAGCACAAACTCGTTGCCTTTTGGAGTTTAGTACAGGGAAGGAACAAGGAGGGTGGGCAGAGAGAAGGGGTTGAGGTTGGCATTCTTGGGACCCTTCCCTCACCAGGCTATACAGTGGCCCCTTGACTGAGAACCTAGCTGACCCATCTGCTTTCTATCACAACAGTCACTGACCCAGGCCTAAACATGCCTAGGGAAAGATATTTCATATCCTTAAAACTGTGCTCCATTTATCTGGATCTCAAAAACAAAGTTGAGAACTTAGTCTTAGATTCACAAGCAGCTCTGAGATAATAGGACTTGGGGTGTGAGTTGCCAAAGGACAATCCAGACCAGACAAAACAGTGCCAAATGCTTAGTGCCAAATAAAAGAGACTGTGAACTCTTGAAAATCAAATCAGTCCTTTAAGAGATAAGACAGTAATTAGTAAGTTAATTGTAGCTACATGTTATTTAGTGCTTAATGTTTACCAGACTCTGTATTGAAATTGACACACAAAAATCATATTTGATGCACATTTAATACTCACAACCACAGTGCAATTTCATTCTAACTTGAATAAAGCCTGGCTTTCTGGCTCTGATTTTAAGAGGACTGTCATAGTCAAAGGAACCTCTGTGGAGCCATTAAAATGATAGAAGAACAGACTCCAACACCACCATAGTCCCTCAAGGAAATACCAAAGTGGCATCACTATCCTAATGCACAGGGAAACTTCTTAAATATTGTCTTTCCCCCGGTTCCCCTCTTATAATGGCTCACACACTTGACAGATACGCTGGAATCCTCTTTCTTCCCTCAGCCCAGAAGGAAAGAGAATCGCTCCCAAATAAGTCTGCACGAGTCTATCTCCTTCTCTGCTCCCCGGGCCTGGCTCCATCCTTGTCCTTCAGCCAGTAGCACCTGCCATTTGCAATGGAAATCCTATAAGGCTCCATGTTTTACACTTACCTGCACCCCCAAATCTGGGTAATAAAGACCCCAAAACTATGAGGCAAGGATAGCAGATTCTTCTTAGCCAGCAAGGAGAGGGCAGGTGGGAAGGTAGAGATAGAGGTTTTGGACCATCCTAAATGAATTGTGAGCCATAATTTACAGAGAAGAAAAATGAGGCTCAGAAATAAGTACTTTTTAAAAACACACTAATGAGTGGATTTGAACTCAGGCCATTTGCAAATAAATAACAGCTGCCACCATCCAAATGCTATTAGTTCATGTGAAATAACTGTGCTGTTCTCTCCACTCTTTCCTGGGTTGATACACAAAATATCCTTTCCTGCTTTTTAGCTTTGACCTCTGGGATATCATAGACATGAGACACACCTGCTGCACACACACAGGCCTGTGCAAACGTACTCACCATGATCCACACTCACGTACGAGAAACACCTGCATGACCTCACCTTCTGTGGGGGGGAAATCCCAGGCTGCCTGTACGCTGGCCAGTGGTAGCCTGCTATTTGAAATGGCTCCTGAGAATCTAGCACTTCCTCATTTAGCCTTCTCTGCTAATTTGCAAGGAAGCAAGTTCTTTTCACCAGTGTAGAAATAGCCCTAAATATGTTTGTGCTGCAGGAAAGGAGGCAGCTGACCAACATTCAATTACTGGGGCCAAGTGCACAGGCTCTCCAGCTGGGACACATCTTGCTACCCACCGGGAAAAGAGAAGGGAGAGTGGGGCTTGCTGCCTCATAGAAGTGGGGTTTCTAAAAATAACAAAATACTGTGTTTATATTTGTAACAGAGAAATATTTTTTTTAATAATGATTTTTCCCCCCTCTTTTGCATTTCCTTGTGCATGACCTGTGCTTTGGCCAGCTAAGGTATACACTGCTTGGGTGGTGGATTGAGGGCTCTGGTATGGTTATAGCGGAAATGCATCAGGAAAGAGTTAATGTTTTCAGCTCATTTTATTAAAATATGATTTCATAGTAAGATGATAGCCTGACAGCAAGGCATTGACAAGAGAGAAAGGATGTTCTAATCGTGTTAGCTTCTATTCAACATATTGACAATCAATCAGGCAGGCAGGCTGGTCGCAGTGCTTATTGAGCCCTTCTCTGTAGTATTCCAGAAGAGTCGTTTTGTCTTGAAGAAGCTTAGGGGAAAGAGGCACAACACAACCAAATAAACAGAAGTAAGATAATACTAGGTATCGATAAGTGCTATGAACAAGATAAAATAGAATAATGGGATGGGGGGTATCTGTGTGTCTATGTCTGTGTCTATGTGTCTGTGTGTTAGAAGGTGGGCAGAAGGCCTGTTTTATTTAGGGAGTTCAGAAAAGACTTGTGGAGGTGGCATTTAACCTGAGGCCTGAAAGATGAGATAGCAATCAAGCAAAGACCTAAAGAACGCTGTTCCAAGGAGAAGTGACAGCAAGTGCAAAGGTCCTAAGACAGGAACAAGTTTAGAAAATTGGAGAGAAGAGCAAAAGGTTATTGCTGCTGGAGTATTATACATGAGCAGAATGGAGAAATAGGGAAAAGAAGACATTTACAGAGGGTAGATTATATAGGGCCTTGAGACTAAAGCAAATAAGTTAAATATTTAAATTTTATTCTTGTTGCACTAGAAATCCATATTATTTTAAGCATGGAAGTGACATGATCTAATTTATATTTTAAAAAGATCACTCTTGTCACTGTGTAGGGAAAATATGGCAGGTTTTCTCAACCTCAGCACTACTGACATTTTGGCCCAGGCAATTCTTTGTTGGGGGTGCGAGGGTGTCCTGTGCACTGTAAGGTATTGAGCAGTATTCCTGGCTTCTGTCCACTAGATGCTAGTGGCACCTTCATCACAGTAGTGATGACCAAAAATGTTTTCCAACATTGCCAAATGTCCCTTGGGTGGGGAGGGAGTGATGCCAGATGAGAACCTCTGCTCCATGGGGACGTAAGAAGTCCAAATCCCAGTTGGGAGCCTGTAGCTGCAATCCAAGTGAGAGAGATGGTAGTTTAGATGCTGATGGTCTCTTCCTCTCCTTCTAAAGGCAATAAATAATCCCATTCATGAGGGCTGTACCTTTATGACTAATTACCTCCAGATACCATCATAGTAGGATTAAGATTTCAACATATGAAATTGGAGGTTCAAAAGCATCCAATCCCTAGTCACTGGTCTAGGAAGACATGATTATAGAAGCCTGGCAACCCACCACCATGGAGGGTCTTGGTGCCTTCCCATAGACATGATGTCATTTCGTGTAAGAAGCACCTTCAATGCCTGTAGGAACTGAGCTGTCACCAAGCCAGCAGGCAGAGACAGGCCACAGGGACTTGCTCTTTCTCCAGCAACACTGACCCAACTGAGTTAGTTGGATTTGGGGGTGGTAATATAAACAGAGCTAATACTAATACTTTAAACACTAGCTTTCTTAACCGGTACTCTACAAAATAGAGACCACTAATTTGGTTCATTTAAAAAAAAATTTTTTTTAATGTTTTATTTATTTCTGAGAGAGAGAAAGAGAGAGAGAGACAGCGTGAGCAGGGAAGGGCCAGAGACAGAGGGAGACACAGAATCTGAAACAGTCTCCAGTCTCCGAGCCAGCCGTCAGCACAGAGCCCGACACGGGGCTCAAACCCACCAACCGTGAGATCATGACCTGAGCCAAAGTCAGACGCCCAACCGACTGAGCCACCCAGGCTCCCCTTTACTTTTTTTTAATGTTTATTTATTTATTTGAGAGAAAGAGACACAGAGTGTGAGCAGGGGAGGGTCACAGAGAGAGGGAGACATAGAATCCGAAGCAGACTCCAGGCTCTGAGCTGTCAGCATAGAGACCGATGCAGGGCTTGAGCTCACAAACTGTGAGCCCATGACCTGAGCTGAAGTTGGCCACTTAACCAACTGAGCCAACCAGGTGTCCCTAATTTTGTTCATTTTTTACTGTATTTGCATTTTACTGAAATACATCCTCTGTGCACAAAATGGGACCTACTTGCAACTCCATGCCTACATTTCAGTCCAGCAGTGAATCAGAAACCCGGGGGCCAGGTTCTTCCCTTGGCTCTGACATTTGCTCTAGAACCTGGGTGGGGTTCTTTACCTCTCTGTATCTTCCTTTCCTAAGGCAATGAAGGGATTAAACCTCAACCTGTCTGGGTCTTCCAGCTCTACCCACCTGGGCTTTGAAGAATGAACAAGGTGTGAGACCAAGCTTCCTCCCCACCCTCCTTAATGGTACACAATGTAGGTAACAACAAAATCTGCCACCTACTCCCTAATCCTTCCGTCCTTCATTCTTTGACCTTCAGAAAACGTTGAGTCTCACTCTCTTCTGACTGTCATTCCTAGCCCTGCAGTGTTGGCCTTGGGAACTAGGAATGGTAAGGAGTAATAAACCAGGAAGCCTTAGCGCATTTCCCCTGGTGGCTGGGAAAGCACATCAGAAAGAAAGACCCTGTTTTCCTCCTTCCATTCTTTCAGTGCTTCGTTAAAGCTGAAGGGAATGACATCACAACAAAACAAAGTTGCCAAGACATACTCCACAATAATGTCCTCACATGGTTACATTTTCTGCAAATTATAGCGTTTGGAGTATAAATCAGAGTAATTGTTTAAATCAGAGTGACTGTTGAAACAGATTTCCAGTGATCAAATCAAAAACGCAATCATTCTTGCGGTTCCTCTGGTGCTTGGAGCCCCACATACTTCTGAAACTGTCGGCTGTCAGTTACACGGACTGTTTACATTAACATGCTGCCCTACAGAGAAAATATATATTTTAAGAAGAAAATGTGAATCCAGGGTTACAAGAATGTTTCTGAAACAGCTAAGTCATCTTGTTTCAAGTAAAACCAGATGTTTGCATCAAGAGAAAGCCAATCATTTCTTTTAATTATGCTCAATGGTCAGGCCACCAAGAATACCCACATGTGTACACATGAGCCGGTGGAAATCAAAGGCTTTGTGACACAGAAAGCAATCAGCAACTCCCAGACCACCAAATGGCATCCCCAGCACCAGCTCTGGGCACTTTTTGAGTTCCGTCTCTGAGAGTCTTGAGCCAACATACCAAGCAAAGGCAGACTTAGGGGTGGATTCGCTAATCAAGGCTGAAGTTCACAGAAAACACACCTCAACAGTTAAACTGTCCTCTAAACGTCCTCCCAGGTCACTTCTCTATCACCAAGGACTCAGGAAAGCACATAAAGGCAGAGCCCATTCCTCTTATCCTGAAGTAGATGCAATTGGGTCATGTTGCAGGGGAGGGGGGCGCGGGAAGAGGTCCCACGCCAGCTTGGCTCCATGAACAGTGGAGAAGCCTGAGTTCACAAAAGACATACCTGTTAGCTTGGCCTTGGCTCTGATGCATTGTGAGGTGTGATGACCTTGGGGAAAGTTATCCAAGTGTCTGGCAATGACATCCCTGACAGAGGGGAAGGCTTTGGAGCTGTAGGCTTCCCCCTAAGATCCAGGCACAATCTAAGAGAAGGTCCACTCTCCTGAGCAGACATCACTGTCTGCAGGGTGTCTCTCCTGGTAGACTCACAGAGTCTTGATCTAGGAAGATCCTTTAGTCAAAATGTCCCCCACGGCCAAGGAGAGTGGCCATACCCCTTAAGACATTCTCCAAACACAACCACAGCACCTGAGCCTTCCCCCAAGTAGATGGCGGGTCTTGAATATTTGTTCTAAATGATACTGCAGAACCTAACAGTGCTGTGAAAACTCTCCTTTTAAATCTGTTTCCCAAACTTCATTGTGTAAGTACCAGCCTCACAATACCACTACACACTATTATTAGTTTTCTTTAAATTAACATGCCTTCTCTTTGTTTTTACTTAAATAGTTTCTTTAGTCTTCTCCTAAAATATTCATGAAATCACAAGTAAGATATGTTAGCTGTGAATCCTTTTAATAAGTGTTAAAATAAATATGTCATTAAAATAAATGTCATTAAATAAATTGCCACAAAATATATACCATTAAATAAATTTGTTAAAATAGTATATGCCATTAAGATAAAAAATACTTACCCATGTATTAGCTAAAATCATGTCACATGCTGCCATTGCTACCTGTCCACAGCTGTGGGAAATACAGCTCTAAATTATTGTGCAGAATTCTAGTATTTCTTCCAAACCCTGAATCAATTTCTTTTGATGCAGGTATCAAGGCCATACCTGTATCCTTTATGATTCTGTGAACCCTGAAACCAGACTGGAGAATTACAACCCCTGTTTCATCTGTTCCAAAAAACAACCACCATTTCCCATCAAGAAAATGAAGAAGGGACATTTCTCCATGATTCATCATGACAGGGTGTGGACAAGAACTCAGATACACACTTTAAATGTTTTCTCAAAGTCTTCACTTGTAGAAATAGGGTCTGTTTTTTTCTAAAGGCATGGGATGTTGTAAAGGAAAGCAAATCTTTACTATCTTATTAAGCAAATGCTATTATCAAAGTTATTACTATTATTAAAATAGTATTATTAAAATAATATTACTTAAAAATTATTATTAAAGATTCTGCTTTGAACTCAGCCTAGAAGTCAGAACCAGGTGCATGAAGCAAGCCATTTGGTAATCACACCTAGGCTGTGGTAGACCGGTGATGTCCTCAAAACCAAGCCATCATGGGGATTTGTGAAGTCAGAAGACAAGTGAATTGTTTAAAAACAAAATACTCCTGCTTTAGACTCTCAGATCCCCATAAGATATGGGGTTTAATAACATAAATGATTGTTTTGAAAGTGCTTTGACTCCGTTTTGCCACATGTTTACTTGGGTCTTTCCATCTCCTCAATTAAGTACCCTGATTTGGCTCGAGGCCCCCATCCTATCATGTAATAGTGGGGTTCACACATCCTACTGCTTCCTACAACACTATGACTTCACAGCCCAGAACTTTCAGCTGAAGTACCACTGCTGAAATTCCACCCACCCATTCATCCGTTCAACCTTCGAACAAAACAATTGTTCAGTACCTATTAAATGCAATGATCCAAGATATTCGCTTTGGAGGATTTGAAGATGCATTACTCCTGTGGACAACTGACCTTTTTCAATGCAGAGACAATGCCAGGAGAATTTAGTCTTCTTAATTTACTAGAAATAAAGCTCAGAGCAATACAGCATACTGTTCAAGTAAGAAATTTTTCAGAAAAATCACTTCTCTTGCAGGAGGTTGAGTCAAAGACTGACGGGAATTTAATTAGAGCTTTAAATGGAGATGCACATAGTTTCTGATACCATGAGAAAAGGAAGAGGTTGAAGGAAGTGGCAAAACAGACAAGCCCCATGCCATAAACCTCCAGTCGCACCCTGAGCAGCTCCAGAAAACACTGTTCAGATTCAGCAGATGCATCTAGAAGACCTGGCATACAGCCAAGTGCCCTGAAGCAGGTGGACCTCATCAATCTTTGTCTACAAGGTAGGCCCTCTGGGAGGAAGCTTTAGCCCTTTGTTGCCACTCACTGTTTCTGCTTAGTAAAGACACCCACAGGTAAGGAGACCGGCTGTGGGCAGACAAGAAAAGACAATACCATCTTAGAATCCAGAGGCCTCATGGCTGCCCACTCCAGAAGCACTGACCTTCAACCTGGCCAAGCCAGGCAGGGCCCCTACCGTGAACTCCCGCTGCTGATGAGTCCGGTGAAGGCAGTACCCTAATCCCATGGCCTAAAGCCTTCCATAGCCTAAATCCCCACAGTTTGAAAGAGTTACTCAATATTTGAAGGCCTGTCTCGTCTACCATCACACAGGAATATTTCTCAAGCCAGGGGCCTTTAAGGAGACCTCACAATGCACACACTGGAGTACTGTATACTCCACCTGGGAGTGAAGCTCTCCTTGCCCCTCCTCACAGGCAAGTAGAATCTGGAGAAACACAGGCCAATCAACAAACCTAGTTGGAAGTCAAGGACTGCAGCAAGTTACAGATCTCACCACCAGAGGGCAGCCCTGCACACGGGCAGGGCGTGTCTCTCCCCATTCGCAAGAGGAGAAAACTAAGGTTGGAGGAGGATTTAGTGATACACATGAGTGCAGGGTTGATCCAGGCTCAGAACCCCAGCCTCCCACCTCCCAGCCAGCACTTCCCCAATTGCCCCCAAGATGTCAGGAAAGGGACATCCCCTCGGATGGTTTATGTATCTTTATTTACGGTCAGTGAAGCTGCCTGTCTGAGCTTGAGCATCTCCCTACACTTGCATGGGATTCCCCCGCAATCCCTGGGATGCCCTAGCCTTTTATACCTTGAACCACATGAGAAACACATTGCACATTGCAACCCTCATTTAGTATTCTATAGATCCTACACAAAACTGAAACACATTTTTTACAAAGTAATACCTATATTTCTAAGATATATTCTGGTATTTTCAACTGCACTTGTTCTATGTCTTTTTTTTTTTTTTTTTAATGCTTGGCTACATTAACTTCAGTGCCCACTAATTGGTTGCCAGTCCTAGTTGAAGGCTGGCCTGGAGAATGGCCCTCCAAAGAAAGTAGGATACTCAAGTCACATGGATGGTCATCCCTTGTATGACTTGGGTGTCACAAGAACTTAGGTGAGGTCTAAAGACACTGAGTTTCTCCAGTTGAAGGAGAATAATAGCCCAGGGAAAGTGTCAAAGGCAAACCTTGACTCAACATTCAGCCTCACTTTGTCCGTGGCATTCTGCCATTCATTCCCTCAGCAAACACTAAGTCACCACTAAGAATTCAGCCCAGTCCTTCTTAGCCACCCCTGTCGGGTGGTGATTCCTACCTTCAGACAATTCTGGGGTCAGCCTTTCTCTGCAGCCTAGAAGCCATGTAGGGTCCCCATTCAGAGGCTCTGTGAGAAGAAGACAGAAATGAAGGGGAACAATTTGAAGCCGGAGGGCCAGAAGATGCTTGCAGCCTGGGGTTTCATGAGGCTAAAGTTTTTGACTGGAGGGCAGAACATCAGAGCAAGAGCCCAGAGACAGAGCCCCCAGGATGTTCCCACCTGTAGCCAAAACATGCTTCCCCCAGACTCAGGCAACAGCCCCCTCCCCCGGGGGGAGGGCACAGCTAATAGATCTGCCCAGAAAGTGCTCCCTGACACTCTGCCACGTATTTCACTTGCTCAATTTCATCCCCTTGCTCCCAGCACGTTATTTTATGAAGGAACTCAAAGGAGGAGACATCTATCACTGATCAACCCTCAGGTGATCCTTCAGTCCTTCTTGAACCCAAGAGCAGTTCTTAAATCCAATTCCCTGATGTCTGGGAAGATTCCTGGTGAGGCCCCACCACTGGACTAAAGCTTCCAGGTTCAATCCTGGTATTCATCTCTGATGGGGCAAAAATGCATGACAATAAAGAAAATTCTTCAAACCCTAGGACCAGGGCTCTGCCCGGAGGATACTGGCTCCATCCCCAGCGCAGGCCAGAGTCCCTGACTTCCTGTCACATCGTGTGTGGTTCGGCAGCTGTGGCCCCAAAGAGAAAAAAAGTGACTCCAAAAGAGGCAAATCAGTTCATCGCACGTGGTATTTATTGGGTGTCTTTGGGGTACAAAGTAGTGAACTTAGCATTGAGGGAAGGAAGAGGATGAGTTACCCCAGTCCCTGACTTCAAGTTTCTCCAGTCTAGTGGAAGAGTTAGGCCAAACATTGTCCTGGGTAACACCCTTCTGAGGAGCCTCCTGGCCTTGCTTGTTCTCACTCTGTTACCTCCCTGAACCCACACTTCACTTACCTAGGATTGCATTTGTCCACTCACCTTGCTGCTGCTCAGATAGAGCGTCACTTCTTTGTAAGCAGGTCAGAGACAGGCTACCTGCTGGCTTTGAAAACTAAGGAAGGGGCCATGAGGCAGCTTCTATAAGGTAGAAAAGGAAGGGAGTGGCTTCACCCCTAGGGTCCCGGAACACAGCCCTGTAGATTGTTTCATTTTAGCCCACTGTCAAATTGTACAGAACCAAGAGATAATAAATCTGTGTCGTTGCGGCAATCTGTTACAGCAGCGATAGGAAGCTGATGCAGATGCTGGCCTTTTCTTTTGGAGCCAGTACTCTGTTTGCATCTCTTCTGTGTTCAGAGCAAGAGGAGAGAGACATCATTACATGAGACAAGGCGGACTTCTCCGGAAAGCCAGTTCCACAAAGAGAATTATCCAGTTTTATCTTAGTGGGGAAGGAATCAGGAGCTGGTTCTTGGAGAGGCAGAGGGAGGTGGTCAGCCCCCAGGGAAATGCGAGCTGGAGGAAGAAAAGGATCCCTAGCCTGCCCACATGCAGCCCAGGAGCAGGGCACCTGGCATGCAGTGCTCGGGGAGATGCAGACAGGGAGCACCCTAACCCTAGAGGCCCCCATGCAGAGCAGGCACCCAGCTTCCAGGGGAGCCAGCGCCTCCTCATGAACTGCCTGGCCCTGGGCAAGAAGTCAGCGTGGTGGCAAGTGGTCACATGTGAGGCCCCCGGTTCTCCCATGCTTCCCCTTGGTTGCAAAGCCAGGAGGTTCTGATACAACAAAAGTGAGGAGGAAGAGCCATGAAAAGTGACAGTTATTATACATCAACTATGTCCGGGGCTGTTTTACTAGACTTAGTTGTGCTATGGAAAGATAAGGAACTACGACCTCTCTCATAGGCCCTCACGGTCCCTGAAGCCTGGGCCAGGCAGGGCCCAGGAGTCACAGCAGGTACAGAGAGTGGCACTCTCCTTCCTGCCCTCTCTAGGACCAGACTGGCTCTGCTCACACCTCCCCACCCCGCTCTGCAAACAGGGCACGGGGTGGGTCATTGGCCCTTTTAAAGTCCATGACCCAAAGGTGGGTCATGAGTCCTTACTCAGTGAGTAAGTAACATAGAGGAGGGGGAATAACTGAGCTCTGACTCAGCCACATTTCACTTCAGCCATCCTAAGGCAGTGCTGGCTCCAGGGTGTAAGTAGCCTCAGGGGACCAGGATGCTCCTGTGGTCATCAGCCATCAGCCCTTGCCAGCTGAACCCGGACATCATCACACTGGTCCATGCTGCCACTCTGGTGCCACTGCTGTCACTGGGGACCCTGGGGACCTCTCCCTGACTCCCTACGTCATGTCACAGCCACCCCTTTCTGAGTCCTGACCCCTCCTTAGGGCTCCTGCCCCACCCAGGCTCCAGAAATCTCCTTCAAGACCTGGTGGGATGGATGAGGGGGAGTGTCTCTTTCTTTTGAGTTTCTTGCAAAATCTCTCTCCCTCCCTCTGTCTCTGTCCCCCTTCCCCATTCCCTCTAACTCTCTCTTTCTCTTCTCTCTCTGTCTCTCCCTCCCTCCTTTTCTTTCTCTCCTTAAACCCTCCAGGCTCTAGCATAATCTTGTCAATGGTTTTAGACATTTCGGAAACAAAATCCAGGAAAGAGAGTGTCTTGCAGACAACTTGTGCTTTCAGACTAGCCACAAATCTCCCCGGAGGAAAGAAACCCACAGCCTGCTAACTGCTTGAAAAGGGGATGGAAAAGGGCACAATACAGGGAGGGATAAAAACATGATTAAAATGTTAAACGGTTACCCTGACATATTATTATAAAAATAATAGCGGTCATTTTTGCAACTATGTATTTAATAACTCGTGATCCAGGGCCCACTCTGTGCCAGAATGGTGGGTGCTGGGGTACCGTGGCCCACAGAGAGGCTGGGTCCCTGCTCTCACAGGCTTTCCTTCCAGGAAACTCCAGACAACAAATCTTAAGCAAAGAAACAAGGAAGCCTCCATGTGCTGCAGAGGACAGGGCGCTCAGTGGCCCAGAGCTGGTGACTGCAGGTGCGGGGTCAGGGGGGGAAGGTCAGAGGAGGGCTTTCTGATGTTTACACCTAGACCCGAACAACGGATCACACAAATAGAACAGGACTCAGCTTTTATGTGCTGAGCACTTCCGTGTGCTGTTTTATTTAATTTTCACAGCTGACCTACAGAATCTACATTATCTCCATTTTATAGGTGAGGAAACTGAGGTTCGCAGAGCTTAAGTTTCTGGTCTGAGATAACACAGCCAGCTGCAGAAAGCAAGGACCAGACAGACATGCAGTCAATCTGGCTCTAAAGTCACATCCCCCCTCCTCTGCTAGACGAGATTCTAATTGCATCCCTCTCGGAATTTTCCCAAAAGTTCCGGACAGAAATTTCTTTCCCACTAGGTGCTGACATTTCAATCTTTCCTCCTCAGTCCCCTGGCAAGGGCAGCCCGCCAGGTGGTTTCCGCACCCACAGCTGCCTCTCATGGGACAGGACAAAGGTGTCCTCACTCTCGCTGCATGCTGCCCTTCTCACCAGGGCGCTAGCCTTCCAGCCCCCTTCCCCTCGGACCCGGACCACCGTCCTCTGTGCAGCTCTGTCCTGCGGGCCAGTAGCTGGGACAGAACTAGACCTTTGCGCTGAGAGGAGCCTCAGGTGACTGGCCAGTGGCATTGAAGCCTATTTTTATTCACACACAAAAAAATCTGTTCTGTATTTTATTCAGCGTTGGGGCAAGGAGAGGTCAACTCTCTTCACCTCTGCTGTAAGATGAGAATACGGCAGGAAATGAAATGACAGGGAAGCCAGCCCAGGAGAGGGAGAAGGGCAAATTACAGGGAAATTAAAAACCTGTGTTCAGATCAGAGCAGAGGGTGTCAAAGCTCCCATCCAGGGGCCCTTCTCCCCAGGCCATGGGCCAGCTAGATGCCTCGCTTGACAGACTCCACCAGAGGGCCAGTGACTTGGGTGCTGATGGCCCAGCACAAGTGTCACCCGTCCTGGGCTCCAGAAGGATGCCCTGGCTTCTACTTACTGCACATTACCTGTGCCTTCCTGCTCCACGGGGGTCACTGGAAGGGACTTTGTCAAGGAGAGGAACCTGATAGCCAGACGTGCTGGTGCATGGTCCATCTTCATCCCCGTCGTGGTTCCTGAGTGACTCCTGTGAGCAAGGACAGGGTCCCCATGCCATCAGGCCAAACACACATCAATTATTTGGAACCCAGATTAAGTAGGTCGCTGTTCCCTTGCTCACACAGAGGCATGACTTCAGCTCTTACATATCCTTCAAATGCTCCCTCCTCCACACAGCCCTCCCTGAACTGCAACACAGACCACTATTTTAGTCCCAGCATCCCAACAACTGGAGAATGCCCCCAAAGATCCAACAAAATGGCAGGAGGAGTAAACATGCTCAACTCACTGTAGCAGGAGGCAGGGAGTGAAGGGCAGGACTGACGTTTCCACCAGCCGTGGGAGCACAGAAGTGAGGGTCTGGTGAGCTGATTGGAAAAGGAGGCATTGCTGTGAGGCCTTAAAAGATAGGCAGAATTCTATTTTGTTGGGTTTTGTAGGTTTGTTTCATTGGTAAAAGAAAGGCAGTGGCAGAGCCCTGGAGGAGGAGAATGGCCTCCCAGGAGGAAGGGAACGTAAGCAGAATCACGGGATGGAACGTGTAAACCCTGAAGGGCACTTGGGGAACAGCGGGGAGAGCTGTGAGTCGGTCTGCTCCGGCTGCCTCCACAAAATTCCTCACACAGGGTGGCTGAAATGACAGAAATTTATTTTCTCACAGTTCCAGAAGCTGGAAGTCTGAGACCAAGGTGTGTGTTGGTTGGTTTCTCCTGAAGCCTCTGTCCTTGTAGACAGCCGCCTTCTTCCTGTGTCCTCAAGTGTTCTTCCCTCTGTGTGCGTGCAAGTCTAGCACCTCTGTGTGTCCTGATTCTCCTCTTTGAATAAGGAGACCAGTCACATTGGATATAGGGGCCACCTTGGATATAGAGATCACGGCCTCATTTTAACTTAATTTCCTCTCTAAAGGCCTTATCCCCAAATATAGTCACATTCATTCTAAGAAACTGAGGATCAGGGCTCGGGATATGAATTTTGGGGCAGCATAATTCGGCCCCCACAGCCAGCATGCTTGAGGAAGAGCATGCATGGGCAGGAGGAGCAATCTGGCAGTGAGACAGGGAGCACCTTAGGTTGAAGGCAGATTGCATAATCTCTTGAGCACAAGACGAATTCATTTGGTTTTTATGCTAAAGGTCAGTGTTGCCAAAGCATGTCCCATACTCTGCTGTGTGCTAAGAGATGTTAAGCAAACAAAAAGACAGAGTCCATGGCCAAGTCCGGGACACCAATTCCTTCCCCGCAGGTCTTCGCAGAGCCCTGAGGTATGCCACTGTGTGTCGTGAATCCTAAAGATGGAAGCAAGATCACAAAAGCCAATTTTTTTTTAATTTTTTTAAATGTTTTATTTATTTCTAGGAGAGAGAGAGAGAGAGACAGCGTGAGCAGGGGAGGGCCAGAGAGAGAGGGTGTCTCAGACTGAAACAGGCTCCAGGCTCTGAGCTGGCAGTCAGCACAGAGCCCGACGCGGGGCTCGAACCCACGAACCGCGAGATCATGACCTAAGTGAAAGTCGGACGCTTAACCAACTAAGCCACCCAGGCGCCCCACAAAAGCCAATTTTTAATAGCATCTCATGTGGCAAATGCTGCAGTGAGCACTACTGAAGGTCATGGGGAGCTGGAAAGATTTTTGAGCAGAGGAGCAATGGGATCAAATCTTAAGTTGAAGTCTGTTGCACTGAGGTTGAAAAATCTTGAATGTCAGAGATGGTTGAACACCAGCACTGGGCAAGGGCAAGTTCTAGAAGGCTGGGCTTCTGTAGGTAGGGTGGCCTGTGACT
This sequence comes from Hyaena hyaena, assembly GCF_003009895.1. NCBI lineage: Eukaryota > Metazoa > Chordata > Mammalia > Carnivora > Hyaenidae > Hyaena > Hyaena hyaena. The sequence goes on along the minus strand of NW_024081764.1, from coordinate 58,606 downwards.
GAGCAGAGCTCTCTGGCATTCAAGGAAGCTGTTCTGCTGCCTCAGCACCCCTTCCATTCAACAGGTATGAATTAGGCCCCTACTGCGTACAGGCCCTCTGGTCTCCCAGCCTTGCTTGTCCTCCAAACCAGAGAGCCTCCTCCCTCACTCTGTGTGTCTCCGGGCAGGTTTTCTGTCTCATGTGGATGCAGGTCTGAGGACTGACAGCACCAGCCTCCCTGATGCCTTGGCCCCTCCCTCCTTCTCTGTAATCACACAAAGACCTAGGACACGTACTAGGGTAACTAGGACATTCCTGGTGCCTCAAGGGTAAACTGAGGTCCCGCTGCTCTGGCCCATCAAAGCAATTACAGGTAATTCAAATACATTCCTTTTGGAACAAAGACTTCCATTTTCCGGCTCCCAGGCAGTATAGACACATTCCTGGAGGCAGGCATTCTCAAGAATTCAAGAGGTTCAGTCTCAGCTGAAGGCTGGGGCAGATTGCAAGTGCTGATTTGGGGAAAATGAGACCCAGGCAGGAGACCTGGGCAGAGGAGACCGTGGCTGGACGAGAGCAGCAATGAGGCTGCAGTTGGGTCTTCCTAGTCTTGCTCTTCAGGTGGAGGGGGGGCCCTGCAGGAGAGGGCCAGGACCCAACGGGCAGGGGGGATAGTGTGCAAAGATAGAAGGGCAAGTAAGGCAGGGAGCAAAGAGACCTGGGGTTAAGGGCACATGACTAGTCCCTCTGAGGTACTTCCCCAGGGCTGCTAAGAATCTAAGTGATATATTTAGACATAGTGGTTTGTAATCAGGGACTTTTTGATGCAGCCCCTTCCATACATTAGAAACTTTTTTTTTTCTTTCTTTGCTGTGCTTTTTGTCAAGTAATATGTATGATTCATACCCCTGTCTATCACGCAGCCCCCAAGCCTCACCTGGGTGCAGAGGAGCTCCTTTACCCATATTGCTAGTAATTACAATTTAAAAAAGAAAAGAAAAATGAAAAGAAAGAGCTGAGTATTTCACTGGTATTTTTTATACCACTCCAACATGTCCCTATGTCAAAACAGTCCCGTCAAAATGTCAGGTGCCTTGCAGGGCTGAGGGAATTCCTCTTCTCCTGCACCCCCCCACCCCCAACCTCAGCACACACACAGGCTTCAGGAAACTGGCCAAGGCTCTGAGGTGAGTCTGGCCCTGAGGTGGGAGCCAACCCACACTTCCCTCACAGGGCACTGTTGGCCATTCCTGTGCAGTTTCACAAACGAACAGCCTACCGCCATCCAAGTACCCTTTCCTCACCCAGGCAGTCACTGGCATCTGCTGGGGCTTATCCACAAAGGCTCAGATGACAGAAATGTCACAGTGTTCAGACATTCAGAAAAATTAAGTTCCCTGCCTACTACCAGGAGCTTTCCTTGCCACAATCAAGCCAATGGCTTTGCATGTCCCAAGTGGCACAGAAATCTAAAAGACAACAGTCCCTTGGCCCCACATCCCCTCCTCATAGTCTGTAACCAAACACCGCTACCATGCCAATGGCAGACGGGACAATCCAGTTCGGCTGCTGCCTCAGATAATCCCACGGTACCGCCCTCCCGAAATGTGGCAAGAGCTCTGGAGGCTCCCAATCCTGACCTTTCATCTTGGCTCCAGGCAGGGAGCATCCTTCCCCAGACCTTAGTTTCTTCCTTTGTAAAATAAACTCTAGGATTCCATCCAGTTCCCAGAGTCTATAATCCTGTTCTCCTATGGTTAAACATATGTAATGTTTATTTTGGGGAAAAGAGATTTTTTTTTTGGCTTTGGAAGTGTAACTTCAGACTAATAGTCATTTTGGATGACATCACACTAATTCAAGGCTAAGTGAATAGTTAGAATATCCCTGTAGCATGCTTTCTATGGGAAAAAAAATGATTTAGGGAAATTTCCTGTCCCCCAATACATATGTTTCGAACACAGACTTTCTTTCTCAGCTTTACTTCTGAAATGGAATTTTGCCCCTTTCTTCCAGACTAGAGGGACAGGTCAGGGGACCCCCTCCTAGGTCCGCCCAGAATTCACATGCTCAGGGTTCTCAGCAACAGGGCCAGGGGGCAAGCAGGTGATGAAACAGGAAGTGAGTGAGTCTGGCGACGAAGAGAAGAGACCAGACTTCCAACCAGAGCCTGGTGCTTTGCCTCCAACACTGTGCTTCTCCAGGGCTATGGCTCCTGGTGCTCTGGGAGAGCTTTGGGCAAGCTTCACACAGCTGCTGGGGCCAAATAGGGGCAGATGGCCATTTAACCCTTTGGGCATCAGCAACACCGCCTTGCAGCTGTAAGACCTGACTGATGCCAGGGGTGGGGATGGGGAGGGAGCCAAGAGGGCAAGCACAGTGGTACCAGCAAATGTGAGCTAAACTACATTCTGGTTTGGAAAACGGTTGATATGAAAGAGAGTCAGATTAACGTGGTTCATCAGTGTAAGGAGTTGCTACTGAAGATGTCACTATCTACCCAGATGTTCAGGGTTTAATGCCAAGAGAGTGCTCTGAAAGGCAAAGAGGGGAACACGCACTTGAGCAGGCTTCAGGCTCTTGAGCAGGGTGGATGGCATTGCCCAAGACTGTAGATGTTTCACACTTAGCCCTAATTACAGGTTGTGCAGTAAGGCTGGCTGGGACCCGGCGGGGCAGAAAGCACCAGGTATTTCAGAGCCTCCAAGTAGGACAGGCTTTGCTGGCATGTGGAGATTGATGACTTTTAGAGGCTCGGGAGCCATTTTCATGCTTTTCTGATGTGAGGCCAGGGAATCATGCCGTGCCCCCTTGCTTCTCTCTACAACTGGCCGGGACATCCCAGGAGCAGACCTAAACTCCAATCATGAATCACTAGGTCACCAGAGGACACCAATTAATCAGACTATTTATAAAATCCTGTCATCACACGCCAGAGGGAGCAGGCCAGCCAATGCCAGTGACATTCTGTGGATTTCTTACAGCATGTTTTGCCCATCCTTTTCTTATTAAACATTCAAATCCTCTTCACGTCCCCTAAAACAGGACTCTGTTGTCTGCTCACCCGCTGAGTACCAGTAATCAAAGACACATGCCTGGAGCCACACTGGACTGGATGTCCCCAGGGCCCAGCTCTACCACACTGTTCACGACACACACGGAGACACACACACCAGGCATGCATCACGCAGATGCTGCAAAGCCAGAGCCTCCCCCGAGACTCAGTCTCTCAGCCTCAGCCCCAGAAGTTTAAGCTGTCCCTGCAGAGCTGGCCCACTGTGGCTTTGGTACAAAACAGGTGTTAGTATGCCAGGTGCCACCCCTTTTCTGTATGGAGAAACTGAGGCCCAGATGGAAGAAGCAGCTGGCCCTAAGTCACAGAATCCTGCTCAGTAGTCAGACAAGATTTAGAGTAAAAGCAAAGATAGGTTTCTATGCCTCCCCACAGTGAGGAAAGGCACCTTTCTGGCCTGTGGGAGCACCAGCAGCCTGGGTCTGGCCTTAGCTCTCTACCCCAGTTCAGAGACTGACCACTGATCACTACTGCCCTCCTTACACACCACCAAGTCAGCATGTGGCAACCCCATAGCCTTAGCTATAAAAGCCACCTCTGATGGTGTCCGTCTCGTTCAGAGGCTCAGAGCCTGGTTCTGAGTCTTAACAGTGCTAAGCAGAAGCTGGCTCATCCTGGCTCCTGACAGCCGATTGTTAAATATCCAGGAATCTTGCTACTCAGATGTTTAAAGGTTGGTATTTTTTAATTTGACTGTATTGGGAATGGCAATCAGCAAATGCCAAATGCCACAAGCCAGGGGTTTTCCTTTTCTTTTCTTTTCTTTTCTTTTCTTTTCTTTTCTTTTCTTCTTTTCTTTTCTTTTCTAGAGAATGGTTTATCAGTACATAACTGCCTGCCAGACAGGACCACTCTGATGTCAATAAGACCCCAGGCCCTTGTGAGCAGAGGGGATTTATCTAAGGGTTCATGGTTGTAAAAACAGAAGCTAACTCTGATAAGTTCCGATATGGTTTTGAGGAAGGATACCCAGTAGCTTACAGAATCCATAGGAAATATGGAGAATCAGGATTAGGAAAGAGGCTGAACCATAGGGGGGCGAGGCAGAGTGTGCCAGTCTAGGCTGTAGGAGACTCAGCCTCAAGCTGCTGGATGCCCTTCACAGTCCCTGCAGCCAGTGGGCCCTGGGCCTGGACCTTTGGCGAATTTCACCTTATGCCAGAAAGAATTAAATATCTTCTGCTTCTTAGCATCTTTGGGCCAGTTCTGAATGGATGAATTTGGCTGACCTTTAGTCCTATATCTGCAACCCCGAGCAGTCAGGGTCTTGAAGAGCAACTCTTAAACCATTTCTGCTTCTGTAGCAGGAGGTGGGAGGTTCACACCGAGCGGATTTCCCAAACAGACAAAATACTAAAAATACTTACTACAGAAACACTCTCCTGGGACCTATAGACTGATGAGTTGATTGGTCCTAGAACCCTCCCCTCAAATCTGCTCCCACCCTGACAAAAATGTTTCCCCTCCTCTTCCCACTTAGTCGGGATTTTACAATTTAAATCTTTCTTGTAGACAATAAGATCCTTCTCGGAAATGGAATAATCTTCCTCGTTCTTCCAGAACTCAGGTGGCATATTAGTCATCAATGTAATCTGTTATTTTCCTTTTATCTCCTTGATTCCACTCAACCAAGAGTGTGGGAGCCACTCTTAATTGCATACATTGCTATAAGAGTTAAGTGTGGATAATCCAGAACAGCAGGTAATCCAAGAAATATTCCCATGTGGCTTTGGGTTATTGCATATGAACTTTTAACTATGAAGAGAATTAGAATTGCCTAAGTAAATTGTGACCACACAATCATTGGTGATAGGGCTGCCATGGTGCACAACTTCAAGAGTGCCTTTCAGCCTGTAGACTATAAAATGGTTGGTCTCCCTTGTGCAGTGCACACCCTGTGCAACCGTATAGGGCAGCCTGGTAGAAGCTATTCAGGGCTTTCTGGACAGGAAGGAAAGATAGCTAGGAAGAAACAGCAACCAAAGATCACATCAAACCAATCACATCATTGAGAGAGGAGACAGCATAAGATTTAATACAAAAAATGTAAATGTATGCATAGCCCACAAACACCTGTAGTAAAGGATCTTCACATTCATCCAGACTCATCCTAATTTGTATAAAAAGAATCAGAGAAGGACCAAAGAACTTCTCACTGTTAATTATGCTTACAAAAAACAAAGACTGGGACTGCTTTAATATTTGAGGATGGGCTGGTGGGCAGGGGGCAGCACGCTGAGCTGCTCATCAACCTGCCCTTCAGGCTGTAAAGTCACAAGGGGCTAAAGGAAGACAAGCACATGGCTCGCCCTACTTCCCCAAAGGCATGTTCCTTTATAACATGTGAAAGGAACTTAGGGAATAACAAGTACCCGATGCAGGAAGACTTTGGTCTCTAAGTGATCCCACGTTTGCAGCCTGTTGTTGATTTTACTCAGGACTGAGGAGTCAACTCACCACTTTTCTCTTGGAGGCTACGGTGACAGGCCTGCCTCGACTTTCTGGTCATCCTGGTAGGCCACGCATGCTCAGCAGGAGTCTGAGCTCGGCCAGGCCCAGGCTGCACCTCAGACCTCCGGGCCATGCAGTGGGCCTCAGGGTGAGGAGGCATGGGGGCCTGTCAGCCTCAGAAGATGAGCTCTATGGTTCAGCTGGAACCAAGCTGGGCTTGGACCTCAGAGTCCAGAGAACAAACCCTTAGTTTGTGGCCACCAGATCCGGGCCCCGGTCCTTCTACCACCCAGCTCACAGAGTGGCTGAGAGAGCCCTTCCCTGCCTGGGCTCCAGAGGCGAGTCCACGTGAGCTCTTCCGCCTCCCCGTCACGGCCGCTGAAGTTGTCAGGCAACTCTAGACACTGACGTCTGACCCATACCTGCACCCACTGAACAGCACCAACCCAAGTGCAAAGATATGTGACCTGTGTTCCCTTGTCCCTCCTTCACTTGCTGCTCCCCAAGTCCCATTCCAGGAGAAAAGGGGTCAGAATTGCCTCCTTAGTTCTGAGTAAAATCTATCCAGGCTCCTGGTAATGTGCCACACAGCAGGATTGCACATGAAACGCGAAGGCAGGTGGGTACCTGAAGAAAATGCAGGGGAAAAAAAATCTAATAATCCAGCAGGGGAAAGGACTTTTTGAACAGGACACAAAACCTCCATATCCTCAAATTTGAGACTGATAAATTTGACTAGACTTCCATACCAAGAAGAAAAATACCAAGCGACAAATGAAAAGATCACTGGAAACCTAGAAAAAGTATTTGGAACTCCTATCACAGGTAAAAGATTAACTTACTTAATACTTACAAAGCTGCTGTGATGTTTAAGGGGGTCTAATACATAGCATCCCTTTTCCTTCTAAAATTCTAAACCAACTCATAGTAGGCACAGGAAGAGGCAGATGAGGACCCAAATATCAGCTTTGTTACTGACAGGGCTACTGGGGAGCATGACGTAGGTGAGCAGACCACGGGTCTCGTGCTGGGACCTAGAATGAAGATCTGCCCAGTACATCACAGGTGGTTCTGCCACGCCTTTGCTGCTAAACTTGCCACGCAGCCACGGGCCCCCAGGAGCACCTGTACTCTGCCCGCAGGCAATCCCAAAGGGCAGTGGGGGAGAGGTAAGGCATATCTGCTTCCTCCTCCCAAGCTTACTAATCAGACCATTTATGCTTACTGACATCCTTTGATTTTGAAATATAAACCCATGGAGAAGGGAAATTCCCTCCTCTCTTCCAATAAGTTCCAACAAATCAGTGGAAAAAGCCATAGTACAACAGAAAAATGGGAAGAACATGGGGGCAAGTCCCCAAGCCTTGAAGGTCTTCACCTGTAAACAAATCAGGCTGGAGGAGAGATGCTCTCTTAGATCCCTCTGGGCCCACAAGACAAGTTAAAAATCAATCTCAGGACTTGTCTTAGTCAGCTCGAGCTGCTATAGCAAAATTCTATGGACCAGGCAGCTTAAACAACAAATATTGACTTCTCATGGTTCTGGAGGCTGGAAACTTCAAGATCAAGGTGCCAGAAAGTTCCATGCCTGGGAAGAGCCCTCTTCCTGGTGTGCAGACAGCTGCCTTCTTACCGTGTCCTCACATAACCGAGAGAGGGCTCTGGTCTCTCCCTGTTCTTGTATGGACACGAATCCATCATGAAGGCTCCACCCACGTGACATCATCTAAACTCATTGATCTACCACAGACCCCACCTTCAAATATCACACAGGGGATCGGGGCTTCAGCATATGAATTTGGAGGCGATGCAAACATTCAACAGGGCTGATAGACAAATCGAGCTGCTGAAAACCAACTTGAAAGAATACACTGTGCTTATCACACACCCTCATTACAGCCCCCCACTCCCTTCCCTTCTGTCTGACCACCTGCTTGCTAGCTAAAGGCATGGACTGTGATTCTGGGGAACCTCAGTCTCTCTTCCAAGTCTCCATTCCCAGACCATTGCGTAGCCTGAGCCTTCACGCCCATTCTTCGGGGAGAGTGAGGACTTTGAGCACAAGCCAGAGGGTAACTGGAAACCCCTTTGCTCTTGTGGTTCCCAGACCCACCCCCCCTGGGGACCTGCATATTCCAGCTTGTTATTGTACTCATTTGCTAAAGCCAAACAAAGAACTTGCACCTGAAAAACACTGAAACTTGTATGGTACTTGGAGTTCCAGGGTATAAAACTGGAGGTTAATCTTACACTCCTGCACAGGGGAGAGAGCCGAGGAACCACAGAAGTAGCTTTCCAAAGCACACAGCTGGCCCTGGATATCTTCCCAGCTCTGCCGGAGGAGGAAGGGTGGGTTCTTCCCCAAGGGCCAAGCAGCCAATGCCTCCCCAGGCAAGGGGTCCAGCCAGAGGAATCCCAGAGCCCAAGGTCCCTGGCAATCCTGAAGCCCAGTATGCAGGCCTGGCTGGAAGCTGCAGCAGCCTTGGTACCTCCCACCACCAGCCCTCTTAACGAGCATGGCTTAATGGCCCTCATGACCATACAAATAGCCAAAAGAGACATTTAAACAATCAGTGATCTCAGCATCTACTACTGCTTGACAAGCCTCTCCAACCTGAGAGTGTTAAACAATAATCATTTATTATTATTATTATCATGGTTCCAGAGCTCAGCTAGATGGCACTCCTCCAAGTGTCTTGCATGGTTGTGGTCAGCAGTGGTTGGGGCAGGAGAAAGTCTTGAGGTTTCTATACATCTAACAGACCAAGAGACCGGGACCTCAGCTTAACATCACCAGCATGGCCTCTTCATGTGGCCTGGTCTCCCTTACTTTAGTCTTTATTGAGGTTCTGCTCTGTGCTGCGAAGTAAGGGGAGACAGGGAGGTAACGGGCCATGGTGTCTACCCTCCCTGAATTCAGTCTCCCTTGGGAGACAGAGAAAAAAAAGTCACACAAAAAACTAAAAAGCCACAGGAGGTAGCATGAGGCAGGCAGTGTGCACAGAGGAGGAAAGGGGTTTATTTCAGCCCAGAGGAGGGGTGATCCTCCAAGACAACAGATAGTATGCTAGGAGTGTGGCATAAACTTGACACCATTGATGCTATGTCTGCTGCCCCCGTTCTTCCCATTGCTGGTAGCAAGTGTGTTAACATTGTTCATATGTGTTTTGTTCTGTGTTGCTGTCAAACTGGAGTGAATACAGCCGGTCAGTTAGTGTTTGGCCCTCAAATAGGATTGGAGGGAAAAGATCTAGCATGACCTGATTCTCCCTCACCTTTAATCATTTATGGCTCTCACAGGGGGTTCAGACTGACCCACCGCAGGGTGCCAGAGCCCAGACCTGGTATTTGGGATTCAGGGACCAGAGCTAGTACAGGAGGCCCTGAGACAGCCCAAGAGGGGTCTAAGCCAAATCCCTGGACAGTACCAAGCATCACTCAGCTTGGTAAACCAAGTTCATGGGATGAGCCCAAAGCGAATAGGCTAGGCTGAGAGCAAGAGGAAGCCACAGGTCAAAGATAGGCTGAAATTAGAATTAAACAAGGGCCCCATCATGAGCAAGGGAGCAATGAGTGGAGTGCCTGGTTTTGACTTCACTGAACTTTAGCCCTGTGGTGTTTGGGTGAATCCGACAGTCTGCTGTAGAGCTGGATTTCTGCTTACCCAACAGCAACGACAGTGAGAATTCAAGGAGTGCCTACAGGGTGGCAGGGACTTAGCTAAGCAGGTGCTAGGCAGATTTCCTTTCATGCTCTTAATGGTCCTGTGAGTCATTGCTATGCCCATTTTATAGATGAGAAAACTGAGGCTCAGAGAGAGAAAGGGATCTGTTCATGATCAACGATTAACTGTGAGCCTCGGCAGTCTGGCCGTACCCAAGCAGGTGCTTTCCCCAGGCCCACCACATAACTGGCAGTCAGCCTGGGATGGTGGTGCTTACTTCCTGCTTTTCCCAGTGAGAAAAGAGAAGGTGAGTGACTTGCTTGCAGCCCAGCGGATCTGGCAAGTGGCAGAGCAGTGACATGAACCCATTCTAACTCCGCAGCCTAAGCTCTCTGCATTGGAGGAGGCAGGGGAGAGGGTGTCCTCCCCTGTAGCCCAGATTGGTCTGGAACAAAGTTAAGGAGGAAAAGAATGCAAAACAGAGCTCCATCTGCATAGCCCCAGCAAGGGGAAGAACGTGGATCGTTAACAGAGGTGAAGGGCAGGGCAGGGACAATGCTAATCACAGGCCATCTCCCGTTTTTCACTTTAAAAAAAGAAAATCACCTTATTTTTTTAAACATTACCTGTCCTGAAGAGGGAGGGGAGCAGGTAGGTACTCCAAAGAGCTAGGCACCTGCTTTCCTCACCGTCTGCTTCCAATCTGTTATCTGGCCTGGCACATGTCTCCTGTTCCTGGGATGTTTGAAGGGGCCTTCCTAGCTGGATCCAAGGAAAACATTCATTTTGATTACAGAAAAGAGGCGCATCTGCTAGCCTGGATCTGTGGGAGAGCCCATAATCCCTGCATTTTACCTCCTATGAGCCCTCTTCTCCAGGAAAGAAATGTCCTGCTCTTTAAAGTCAAGGCCATAAAATTGTGACAGCTCACTTGCAAACAGAGCTGATTCGGGAACATGAAACAACCCTTCAGATAAAATATACAACTCAGGTGTGGGAGTGAGAGGGCTGAGGTCTTAAAACCGAATCAGTTGTGAGTTACATCTCGTTTTATGGATCTATCTGGGCCGTTCCCTACTGTAGAACATCACCAGTACCAACATTTCGGACATATTTCCCATTAGCCCTTTATTTGAAATTTTATGCATCCCCTCATAAAAACCTTCAGCAGATTAATGTGCTTGGGATGTTTATTTATAAGTACAGCTGGTCTCCCTTCGAGTTGCTTTTATTGTTGGGTTGCCTGAGCATGCCCTTTGTGCAGCAGCAAAATGGTGGGACGGCAACCCAGCAACCAGCATTATCTCTGAGACGAGGAGACACAGGGTGGGGGTGGAGTGGGGGGGGAATAGAGGACATCAGGCAACACTTGGAGGTCTTCCATGCAAGGAGGCCCTCAGGAGCCTCCTTCTGCTTGGCTGCCATCATCTGCAGTGGGATTGGGTCACGTGGGGATGATGGGTAGAAAGGCAACCTGCACGGCTGTACTCATCTCCCAGGGGGACCTGTCCTGAGGATCCTTCCCTTCAACATAGGAGGACTGATTGACTTCATCCAAGCAAGAGCTATTCTCTGAGCAGAAGAAGAAGATCTGGGTATGGCCCAAGACTGCCAGTGTTGTGCTAACCGTGGGTGAACCATCATGACTTTCTTTTCAAGATACATGACAATCAAATGTCTTCAAAATTTCTAAATGTGTACTATTCTTTCCTTTATCCTTCTGCTTCAATATTTTTTCATGAAAAATGAGCCTTGTTTTTAAGCCTGGTCTTTATCAGTTTGTACGTACCACTTTATTATTCAAGACCACCAGGGGGTATGTTCTTTTTGTACGTTTGGGTTCATAGATCTCCTACATTATAGAAACACTCTTTAGCAATATCCTTATCAAGTACTTCTCCAACTTCTACCATCCCTCCCTAGGATAAAGGCAACACTGCTCTTTGATTGTTAGAAAGTTCTGTCTTCCATTGGCCTATCTATTGGCCATGCGGTCTATCTCCCCCTTCCCTTTGACTAGTCCCCCCAAATCATCCTTTCCCTAGACGACATGTCCTGGTGGCCCCTGCCATGCTCTGACTCGGAATCCAAATGAGTGTTGGCAGGTTAAGTCTGCTCCATCTTCCCTGCACTGGTGGGTTGTTCTGTCCATGAGGCCACCAAGTTCCTGTCACACGTACCGGCCATCATGCACTTAGGTACTCCTGGCAAAGACCATCACTCACCTCATGTTTTTAGGCTTCAGAGCGAGAGTTGTTGTTGTTTTTTTTTTAATTTTTTAATGTTTATTTTTGAGAGAGAGAGACAGACAGACAGAGTGCAATAGGGGAGGCGCAGAGAGAGGGGGAAGAGAGAGATCTTTTATCACTCAGATGTCTTTTGATTACCCGGACGTTACCAGAGGCAGCAGACATTGAAACCAAAGGAAGAAAAGGAAAATTTTACACCAAATGATAAGAGACTGATATTTGTCTTGCCCTTCCTCTCAGAAATGTTTGGTGATGTCCAAAGCACAAGAAAATGCAATCAAAGCGTCAAATATTAAAACCATTTGTGTAGTCTTTGGAAAGACAAACACCTCATCTCCCAGACTCCCTATCAGTCCCTCACCTCCTTACTCTGGAGTTGGTGCTCAAAGGTCTTCTGAGTGTCAAGAAACTCATGCTATCCCCCCAAATTCCAGAGGCCAAATGGGGAAACGGGTAAAAGCAACCGCAGTCAAGGCCTCAGGTCATTTAAGAGAAAAGACGAACAGTTGTTGTCCTAAATAATCTCTTTAAAATACTAATGATTTTAACAAAGATGTTGTCCTAAGGTGTAAAGCTTTTTTAACCCATGACGAGATAGAAGGTCCTGGGAAGTTGGGAAGAGTAGAGATCTATCCCTTATGCATCTGGGGCCCTGATCACACCACACTTAGGCACCCAGTGGGCAAAGTCAGTGCCAAAGTCCTGACAAGGACTTCCAATTTATACATGGCCTCACTCCCATCAGCCCCACCTACCCGTTAAGCTCCTGAGTCTGAGTCCAAACTGGCCAAGCTTACAGATTACAGTTCCTTAAGAGAGAAGAGATCTTTTGTAGGACAAGTCTGGAAGCAAGGCTGGGATTTTTCCCATGCTGGCCATCACCCTCTCAGGCACTCCAGGCAAAGAGTAAAGATGCTTTGGATGCTCAGAGGGTGAGGACCATGACTTGGGATGAATGGGAAAGATTTCCTGAAGAAGAGGACTGAGCAGGGAGGGAGGTTGAAGAAGCAGTGCCTGTGAGACATGCCTGTGTCCTCAGAAGGGCTACAGTCTGTTTTGATCTTTCCCACAATGCACCAGGGCTCACACCTGCCACTCCCCCTACCCTAGTGCAGGGCACCCCCAGCAGAAATCTTGGCTGTGACCTCAGGGTAAATAAATCCTGAGAGGCTCCTTCTTCCAGCTAATATGACCCAAGAATGGAGTTATTTTCCTTCTAAGAAGCAAAAGAACTACAATCCTGTCATTGGATTCCAGAAACTGCTTTGGAGCCCTGACTGAAGCAGCTTCCACCAAAGTCAGATGGCTCACACCACTCCCGGGTAAAGGGAGAGTCATACCGAGAAGGACTGCTCAGGAGACCTACAAAGACAATACTTCCTTCCAGAATTGCTTCTGACGGGAGGTACAAACCTGAGCTCAGGACAGGGCTTGCTGCACCGACTTTTGATTTCATTGATAACCTGAGAGTAAGGGGCTTTGGTTGTTCTCTACTACCTGGCCCTGAATTGCAGACTGCTGGGAAGGGACAGACCTACACAGAGCACCAAATTCTTCCCCATCACTGTACAGGGCAGAAACCTAGTCAAACCTCCCAAATAAATGAGAGCCTTTCCCAAAGCTGGGACTCTGAGAACTAGAGATGGCTTCAGGAATAGGTCCCAATGATCCCACTCTCTTCCAGGCCCAAAGCCTGCCTCTAATCAGTCTCAAATATCTCATGCTGTTTGCTGTGTGCAAGTCCCCTCAGTGAAGGCAGACAGAGCTAACAAAACTCTTAGGGAGGTCTCACACACGCATGTGTGCACATGCGCACACACAAGCCCATCATAGTGTGTCTTAGAGCATTGTTACTCCTCCAACTTACCTGGAGGGAGTTAATTCACTTGCTGAATAAGGCTACTTGATGTATCCTACTTATGAGGAAACAGAGCCCACCACGCTGCCACAGACCCTTCCCTAGCCAGCAGAGTGTCCTTGAGAAACACCATCTGTGTATGTATGATGTGCAGGCCTGTGCGGGGGGCCAAGGGACAACACAATGTCCTGAAGGAAGCAGGGTCCAAACAGATGTTGGGATTACATATGTCCTGGACATTCCAGGGCTCCCACACTCTCAGGGGGTGTGGGCAGCAGGCTGGTGGCACGAGGCCTGAGGAAGGCAAGTGGGGAACATGTCTCTATGGGGTCAGGCACAAGTGGCTGCAGCCTCTACAAGTGGCCTGGTAATGTTTTGAGGGTTCAGAATGTTACCCACTTGCTGTCCCTCTCCTACAGGGAGGGGCGACTAGTGGCTCTGGATCCTGTGTCCGCGCAGTGCCACCTCCCGCAGTTTTTATCTTCGACGAATAGCCTCTTCATCTCTGATTCAGGCTCCACCTGCCTTAGACCCCCATGTCTGTCCTCATGACCTTTCTTACCGCCAGGCCGCTCCTGCTCTGATTTTGTGTAGTCAGCTTTAAAAAAATAGGTTGTTGCACAGTTAACAAGGCCAACATTGTTTTGTTTGTTTGCTTGTATCAGAAAGAAAGAAAGAAAGAAAGAAAGAAAGAAAGAAAGAAAGAAAGAAAGGTAAAAAGGACCCATTGTATTATTATGCTTTTAACATGTGCAGGCCATTAGATTTATCATTCCATCCATCTGGCCAGAATATTTTGAGATTATCTCTGAACAATATATAACGACTAACGGAATGGGGGGCAGAGTGTCAGCCTCAGGACTGCAGGGAGCAGTAAGATCACAGGTGAGAAGAGTTTTGTAAATGATCACGCACTGGGCATGCTCAAATTTTTACAGGATTATTCCCACCAGGTCCTGCTCTCTGCAATCTGGACCACCACGGCTTTCTTTCCTGCCATGGGGGTGTCTCGCCTGGACTCTAAATCCTGCCTGCCGGAGAAGGTACCACCAGCTTCTGCGAGGCCTTGGGAAAGTCACTGCATCTCACTGGGGATGATTCTCAGGGAAGGGGCTCCAGGGTTGTTAAACGACAAAACGGCTCTGAGTTTCCTTTCAGCCTTATGTCTTACCAGTCCCTGGCCCTGCTTTGTGCAGTGATCCCCTGGGGAGGACAGGTGATTCTGCAGGTTTTCAAGTATAGCTGACCTGACATTTCACACGGGTGTGGCCAGATCTAAATGGGGCATATAATAGTCACACAAGTGAAAACAGGCACCTCCCTCGCAGGTTCTGGGCTGCAAAAGGTGAAGGGAACTCCATGAATTCTCTAGTTCATATTTCACTTTGGATTAGAAGAAAAAACCACAGAAAAATAAACCGTGTCAATCAGCCCTGCTGTGTAAACAAGTGGTTGATGATAACCCATGAGACAGTTTGCGTTTCTTTATGGAGTGGCCAGCGACAAAGATCCGAAAACAAACCTTCTCTTTTACGGTTATTTGGAAAAGGAACAAGGAAAGCATTTGTTTTACCTCCGGGAGCTGTTACAACCAGCCCCTCACTCCCCAAATAGCCTCTCTGCACAGCAAGCCTGTGGTTCCTCTATAGCCTGGAGCCAGCTCTGGAGCCCACCGATACCTTCAGGGTTGCGGACACCGATACCCGAGCCCTGGCTCCTAGAGGCTCCCACCCTCAGAGGCAAGGCTGGGATTTCCTCCTGACAACCTTGCTGGCCCACAAGGCACCTTTGTGCAAATTAGGGAAAGAAAGCCCCTACTTTTCAGATGCAACTCTGGTTTAGGAGGCAGACAGAATATTTGCAGATTCAAAAAAGGTACCCCTACCACCAGATCAGTGGTCTATGTCTATCAAGGGCCAGATAAAGACTTTAGTCTCTGCAGGCCAGAAGGTCTCTGTAAAACTATTTAACTCTGCCGTTTGTCATCTGAAAGCAGCCATAGACAACACATAAATAAAGGGATGTGACTATGACCAAAATACTTTTATTTATAAAAACAGGCTGTGGATCTGGCTGACTCACAGGCTATTGTTTGCCAACCTCTGCTCTGGATGGATGCAGCCCAGCACCAGGGCTTGAAAAATGGACACTGGCTAAAACTCATCCACTCCTCAGACTTTTGATTGGGAACCCTTGTGCAAAACCTATACAATCCTACATGGTGGCCCTGCCTCTGAATCCCAAGATGCTGGGGACCTAAGAAGACAAACTTCTTGGACCTGGAGTGAACCACCCTAATGGTCTTATCATCCCTAAACCCCCACCAACTCTCCCTTGCTGCAGCAGCCTCCGGATCACGGGGTCACACCAATCAGGATGCTGCTGCCTACAGACCCAAAGCCCCTTCCTCATTCCCCTGAGTAGCCCTAAGCCAGTGAACTGTACTGAGCATGGCTTTTAAAAGCAGACTTCTTCTATGACTTGAAGAGATAAAAACAAAGTCTGCAAATACAGGAAGTCCAGCAGAGCCAAATCACAGGGATTCTCACATGAGCATAGCAGCCCTTCTCCTGAGACCTCTTCTTTGGCAAAATACTAGTTAACCAGTGAATAATTGGTTGAAGTGAAAGATTAAGGCAGTTGGCAGAAACAAGTTATTTCTGGACATTTTCCACCTTTTTCCCCAACCAGTCTTCCAGTTATAATTAAAATATGGTGGTGGCTTCATACAAACCACAGACAGTCCACAACCTTGCAATACAGTGAACTCTGCAAAAACCCATTTCCTATAATACCAAAGAACAGCCACACAGCAGTTCCCAGGGACCAATCTGACTTTAAGTGGAATATTTTGTCATATTACTCACCCTTCATTTGACCTTCATAAATATCAAAACCTTACTATCCTGTATCCTGATATTTAATTCTCTCCTGTCATCTAATGAGGCCACATTTGGTTAGAAGGTCACTTGTCATTTACAATGCTTGAGAGAGACGTATTTCAGGGAAGCTCCTAATTCACAGCAAGACATGAAATTGTGGACAAGATTACAACATGTGCTGGCCTAGAGAAAATGGAGGCCCTCGGACTTAACCAGGCCTTTGTTGGATCACACTAGAAGAATGAAAAAAGAAAAAAAACAAAAAAACAGAGGGAGGCTGGCATTCCTGCATGAGCTACAGAATCTGGCCGATGTTACTCTAAATTCAATTATCTAGAAGAAAGTGTGGATTCATGTTAATATATTTTACAAGGCGCTATAATTTATCATCTTTTGTTTTCTTTATGAATAACAGACTTTCCCTCAGTTAAAAAGCACATTGGGGGTTGGTTGGATAAAAGAGAGACCAAGAGCCACTTGATATTTTTTTCCTCAGTGGGCAGGAAGGTCATACAAATTCTTCTCCCCAAGATAGCTTGGCAAAGATTTGACAGGGAGAAGTGTGAGGAAGTATGTGGCAGAGACACAGACACACACACGTCACACTGGGTGAGGGAAACCAGGTGAATGAACATTCTAGATAGGAATGATGTTTGATGATTACTCCAAACCCTGCCCTGACCCCAGAAGGTGAGGGTACAGACCTATCTGAGCAAAAAGAGGAACTGTCCAAACACCACACAGAATTCAGCCTAGGTAGACACAAGACTGCATGCAAAGGTGAGGATTTGATGTCAAGGATACAGAGATATCCAACCACATCTTTGTTGGGGAAGGCAAAGCCCTTTCACATAGCTTACTCATGACACTGCTATATTCTTCCACTATCTCAGAACTCATGTCTCTGGCAGGGGCCAAAGTTTACCCAAAGACCTCTGATAGCAATGCTTCTTGCCACACCATGCTCCCTCCTTGCCAACACACATCCAAGGGAAGAGAGTTCACACTGGCTTCTTTCACAGTCCTGAGGCTGCACCATGGTGTTGTTGATGCAAACCTGGTCAAAGGCAGCTGTGGAGGCCCTAGATATAAGACTGTGAAGATGTTCTGTCAGTTCTCTTCTCTGATGCAGATGTGACAACAGAAGAGAGTTCTGGAAAGGGGAGAAGATGCTCCTATTCAGGCCAGGGAAGTATGCCTGGGAAGGAGAAAGGGCTGTAATAGGAAGGGAGGGATGGGGGGAGGGGAGTATCAGACAGACCAAGTGCCAGTCTGGTGAGCTTTTCCCACAGTGATCAGGATAGATTGTATTTTCCAAGGACAATTTTAATAAGATCTCCCACTTACATGCTTTTCTGCAATGCGACTTTGGCACTCCCCTACCCCCTTGAATCTGAAAGGGCTTTGACAGCTTTGATGAGTAGAATGTGGTGAACATAGCACCAGACCAGTTCAGCTTCCCGCCCTTGGCATGCTGGCTCCTGGGATGCTAACCCTGGAAACTCAGTCACCCTGCTATGAGAAGCCCAAGCTGCTTGGTTGGAGAGGCCAAATGTAAGGGCTCCATTTGGGTGGACAACTCCACTGAGCTCCCAGCTGATGGCCACTTCAACTGCCAGTCACAGAATCAAGCTTTGTTATTTTGCAGCTCAGCTGAGACTTCTTAATGTCAGGCCCAAACACCATGTGACTGCAATCACAGGAGAGATCCCAACGTGGAACCATCCAGCTGGTAAACCACAGAACTTTGAGAAATAATAATAAACTGTTGTTTAAAGCCACTAAGTTTCAGAGTGGTTTGTTGCATATCAATAAATAATCAAAATACATGGTATGGTATGGTATGGTATGGTATGGTATGGTATGGTATGGTATGGTATGAATGCTAACCAATCAGAATTGATGCTGACTGGCAGTAGGGCTGAAGCAGAGTCCTTAGAGACCTCATGGTATGTCAAGTCTTTATCCTTTCATTTCTGGGGGAGGGTCCAAGATGGCAGAAGGGCACTCAGGAAGATTGGAGCAGTGAGCATTTCAGTATTTTAACAACAGTCATGGACAAACTCATGAGCACCAGCTGGGCATCATCCCTGGCATCCATCATGCTGGAATTCATATCTACATCCATGCTGGGCCATATCAGATGGGGTAAGACAACCTATACCCAGATCAGGACACATAAGCAGGTGCCACTCCTAGGATCCAACACTTCCATTATTTTAGAAACTTTTTTGATCCATAATTGCACTTGGTCTTTACAACAGTCTCGAGAGGTGGATGTTACTGGCCTCCACTTGACAGATAAGGAAATCTGAGGTCCAGAGAAATTATGTAGGGATAGAGGCAGTAATGGGAAGTATACTGGTTGCGATACTTGATTTCTTTTTTCTTTTTTTTTTTTTTTTTACAAATAGTTTATTGTCAAATTGGTTTCCACATAACACCCAGTGCTCATCCCAAGTGCCCTCCTCCATGCCCATCTCCCCCCTCCCCCCCATCCATCAGTCCTCAGTTTTTGTCAGCATTCAAGAGTCTCTCATGGTTTGCCTCTCTCCCTTTCCCCCACCATTTCCGCCCTTCTTCTCCCCCTTGGTCCTCCATCAAGTTCCTCCTAATCCTCCTATACGTGCAAACATATGATATTTGTCCTTCTCTGCCTGACTTATTTCGCTCAGCATAACACCCTCAAGGTCCATCCATGTTGCTACACATGGCCAGATTTCATTGTTTCTCATTGCCATGTAGTATTCCATCATATAAATGAACCACATCTTCTTGATCCATTCGTCCGTTGATGGACACTTAGGCTCTTTCCATGTTTTAGCTATTGTTGAGAGTGCTGCTATGAACATTGGGGTACATGTGCTCCTATGCATCAGCATTTCTTGGGATACTTGATTTCTAATTCTGGTTCTGACAAGACCTCAGTCTGGGACCTTAAGCCAGTGCTGTGACTTCTTAGAGCCTCCCCATCTTTCAAATGAGAGAAATGGAAATATGATCCCTAAGAGGGCATCACCATTCTCTGACTTTGTAGCTTGACTGAAGTTACCAAGGGGACAGCAGATTCAGGACATAGTCTCAAGACTCCTGACTCCTTGTCCAATGCTCACGTGACTGCTCCTAGAGCTGCCTTCCTATGCCATCTCAGTACTGTTATGCAATGGGGAAGCCAAACCCTATCCCTAGCTCCTAGATAGGAGAATATCTTCAGATCCACACCCAGATCTGTTTGTGCCTCTGGCCCTGGGCTTTCTGTCCTGATATGCAGGAACTAAATCTCCACTTTCATGCTTTGTAGGGGAGTATATATAGGGATAAAGAGAGAGAAGTATGGGGAGAGAAATGAGGGGGGGGGGGGGCTGACCCTGAGTCTCAGCCAAATCTGCCCAATTTAGCTCTGAGTAAATCCTGCAGCCACCACACAGGAAGCTGCTTATCAGGGCAGACACTGTCTCATTCAGGGGTCCAGGGCCCCTGTCCTGACCTAGTCCTAAGGCAGCAACAGAAGGTGATGAATCTCTCCTGAGATTGTGTGGTTTCCAAGAAAGCATTCCAGAATCTGAAATGGGCTTCAAAGGAATGCATATCTGCTCACTCCCTCCCTGGCTGGGAACCAGCCCAGGGCACCTTATTCTTATTAGGCTGGAGATGTCTTGGACACTAAGCTTGAAAAATGCACCAAGCATTCTGACACAGATGGGGAATGGTGTAGCTATGCAGAAAACCCCATTGCTGGCAGGCCTAGACTTTCTCTGAAAGATTTTTTGGGCAGTAATTTAATTTCTCTCAATTTTACTTTTTCTAGCTTTGAAATAAAAATTAAAAAAATTTTTTTTGGTCTTATAACCTTCCTATACCTATGGGGATGAGATAGAGTGGAAGCCGAAGCACCCATTACCTGCTCAAATGTGCAACATAACAAATACTAGAATAAAATGTGAAGAAGAATCTCCATGTGGAGAACAAAGAAGAACATCCAGAATAGGCTGTCAGAGGAAAGGAGAGATGAAGTGAGAATTCGGTTGGAGAATCCATAAAGATCAGGCTGGAATGAACAAATGCGACTGAATAGGTATGTGGCCCATCCCCCCCGTTCCTCCCTATCCAGAGTGCACTTGTGTGGTAAGCATGATGAGATGGAGGGGGCATATGGTCATTATAGCAACTGTAAAGGGACAGATTATTCTTTATTTATATTATGTATTTGCCCTCATTAGAACCTGGGTGTGAGGCTTCCAGTGAGTGTCCCCCCTTGTGATATTTCATTTTTGGCATCAACTTGATTAGATCACAGTACCCAGATATGTAGTCAAACACTAATCTAGGTATTTCTGTGGAGGTAATTTTTAGATGACATTAACATTTAAATCATTGGACTTGGAGTAAAGCAAATTACTCTCCTTAATGTGGGTGGGCCTCATTCAATCCATGGAAGACCTTGAGAAAAGTTTGATGTCCCCCAAGAAAGAAGGAACTCTGCTTCCAGTCTGCCTTTGGACTCAATACTGAATCAACTCCTCCATGCATTTCTAGCCTGTCAGCCAAACTTAGAGATTTTGGACTTGCAAACCTGAATAATCACAGGAGCCAATTTCTTAAAATAATTCTATCTCTGTATATCCAAATCTTAGTCTATATCAATATAATATATGTAGATATACTTCAGAGGAGAATAAAAAAGAAGTGACTGGAATGATGTCAGGCTGGTGATGAAGTAGTCTATGAGCAGATGATGAGCAGACTCGTTTATCAGCACTTCTGCCTCAGCATACCCAGAAAATGTAGACACTCTACCAACACCTGTTCTCTGCCCTCCTCTCCTATCACTCTACACATTTTTTCCTAATCTTCTCTCATCTCTTCAACTACATCCCTCTCAAGGACAGTCCCCAAACCTCTATCACCAGCCCTGACCTTCCTGCAGAGCTCCAGAACCATGTACCCAACTGCTACTGGACAATCCATCTGGAAGTACCGCTGGCACCTCCCACTCAAAATGTGCATCACCCATCTTGCCCAAAAACCTTCTAGCTCTTCTGATGAATAGCATTATCATCTATTCAGTTCCCCAAGTTATTATCTTGAGAGTCAAGGATGATGCCTCTATCCACCCCAACTTCTATCCAATACTCACTAAATCCTACTGCTGTTGCCTCTTAAGATTCTCCCAGTGATAAAGTCACTGACCTAATTCAGTACTCATCTCTGGCTTGAACTACTCAAATTGCCTCCAGCTGATTTCCCTGGTCACACCCACAGTCCATCAACAGGTTGTGCCAAGTTGCCCCCCTTGTGTTTAGACTCTTTCTAAAAGCAGTATTTTCTGACTTTTCAGAGGTGATGAGAGCACATTTGTGTGAACATATCTGGCTCAAGGGTGGATACTTCCAAGTAGTAAATCATTTTGAGTTAGGCCCCTCCAGGCATGTTGGGGATACATCATTTTTACATTCTCAGGTTTGCTCAGATCCTTTGGTCAATCTTCCCACCCCAGTTTGGAGAGCCCAAGTAGCATCTTCTTTCCCTCAAACCTACCAGAGATTCCTCCTTGGCACAAGAATGGAGGCAAAGAAAGATCCTCCAGATGACCTGGGTGGGCTTCAAGGTGCATTTCCAGAGTAATGTGTCCTCTGGGGGAACTTGGCCTGAGCTATCAGCACCTTGGAGAGCTCCAGCTCTGACCTCTGTTGGGGAACTAACTGGACCACACCACAGTTCTGGATTCTTCTGAGGGAGGTAGCAGGGAGAGAAAAGTGTTGATGCTGAGCACCTACATTAGCCAGATACCCAGCCCAGTAATTTCATGGATCCCAAAAACACAAATGGCCCTGAAGTCATCCCAGACTTGGGTTTCAGGTGTTCCACAGCCTCTGCTCAGGTGGTCTACATGAGGTTGGTGGTTATGATCTTGAATTATGGCCGAGCTAGTTTAACACTGAAGACTAGTGCACCCCAAGTTTCTATACACAGACTGCACAGAATTCAGCAGCTTTTGTGATTTCATTTCAGGTTAATTGCCAATGAAAAGACAAACCACCTTTGAATTATCCCATCTTCCTGGACTATTGCCATTTGTGCTTTGTGGAGAGAGACTATGCCTGCCATTCCCACTGTGGACATTCCAGAATCCTCAATCCCAGCATCACAGAGTGAACTGGGCAGCCAGGACATCAGGTATGTGGAGGACTCACCTGACCTCTGGATTGGTGCCCATTTTGGGGAGGAGGTGTTGCTTCTGATCACATGCTCAGGAGACTCTGAGGAGATTCATACACTGGGTCAGTCTCTGCTCTTCTCTTTGCTCCTACTGAACCAGAAGCCTCTAAGACTTGAAAAGAAAGGAGTGAATCTCCAAGCAAAGACAGCATACGTCTGTGGGTAACAGAAAATCTTTGCTCCCTGGAGATAGCACAGTGGATCTCCCTCAGATCCAGCCCTGTCCTGCCACCACACTCTCTCTCCAACCTGCACTTTATGTCATAATCCTGCTGAGTTCCTGAAGCTGAGCTATTGCAGTCTCCAATCTGCTCACAAAGTGATATCTCCAGTGCCCTGTGCAGTCTTTGCAATAGCTCAGACATGCAAATAGAGCTTTTTTTGTGACTTACAAATGAGTAACCCATAGAGTAGAACTTAGGCTACTGGTCTAAACACACAGAGTTCCTTACTCCAGTCAGGTACTCTTTATAATTTCTTAAAAACTTCCATTAGACCAGGACCCCACTGTGGTGCCCACAAATACTGTAGTGTGAGCTTGTAATGCTGCCAGTGGGAAAAAAAAAATAAAAGTGAGAGACTTACTGTTTGAAGATTATATTCATCTGCCTGAGTTTGTCAAAGTCCATCTGTTATTCTCTGCCTCCAGAGCACAAGCAAAATCCCAGTTCACTGGAAGCCTGTCAACAGCTTTCTCTGAGGTTTTGAAGATTTCCTGGGGACATTTCCACTGCTCACACATAAAGGTCAACCAAGGCTCCAAGAGAAAGAGCAATTCTTTTTTAAAAAGACTCCCTGGCAAACATTTTGATCCCTGTTTATTTGTCAGACTTGCCTTTAACTCTTCAGGTACAACCTCCTCAGAAAGAAGGTTTGAATCCAACAAAGGGAGATACATTCAGCTTTGCCCTTGACTCAAAATTGCCTGAGAGATGTGGCCATATAGAGAAGATGTTCCTGATTAGTCAAGGAAATTGGTGGGTGGGTGGGACCTCACCATCCACAGCTGTGATCAGCAGCAGCTGAAATGATGCTCATTTTGGTCTCAAAGGATAACATTTTCCTTTAAATTTGCTTACAGTATATCATTCCATGTTGTATTGTTAGCCATACTGGACCAGCCAAAACTCAAGGTCACATGGGGTACCCCATGGAAAACCTGTAAGTTCACATTCCTCTCACCCTCTTCTGTTATAGTTTCCTTCATCTATAAATAAATGCAGCATCTCTCAGAATTAGCAGAGATAATTTATAGGGCATGCACACCTTATTCTCCATCAAGGAAAAAACTCTTCATTTTTGTTTGATGACTCGAGGTCCAATTAGAATTTTGTTTTGGATAATAGATGTGTTCTTAGAGGTATGTGGGTAAATCAATTTCTGTATGTGTGACTCCAATCCTGTCTGAAATTTGTTCTTTAAGAAAGCTCAGGTCTGAAAAAAAAAAAAAAAAGAAAGAAAGAAAGATCAGGTCTGAGACTTTTAATAAAGAGAGGATCTCTGGTGCAAATTGAAGAATGAACCTTCATCTTTATTAGCTCAGGATGATCAGGCCCAGGGCTGCCCCTGTCCCAAGGAGCAGAAAACAATCTCACTTCAAAATGTCCAGGCTTAGGCTCTTTCTTCACCTACTTTATCATGGAGCAAAATAGGTCAGGTAACCTAGTTCTTTTGTTACTTTCTCTCCTTTATTCTCTGTGATCCTGTCCTATAATTTCCATTTCTCAAGACCCACATACCATTCCTGCTCTAAAGGAAGAAGCAGTCCTGACCCCTTACCCCAACACAGCAATCAGACCCTTAGCTTATTTTCAGAGGTATCAGGATTCCCACCCTCCATCCAAGCTAGGGAAGGAGAGGCTCTATCTCCTAGGAAAGGGTTTCAAGCCTTCTTGGATGAGCAGAAGGGAGAAGCATGCCTGAGGACAGGGGACACTAAAGGTAACCATTAGCCTGTTCTCTCCACAGGTAAGAATAACCCCAGAAAGGGCTGCCTTAAGACAAGGGGCGGGGGGGAGTAACTCTTAAAATGCTGCCTGGATGGGTGCTGAGCACCTGCCAGACAGAACCAGAGGTCAGGAGTAAGAGCTGGAATAAAGCAATTCTATGTTTACCATCCAACATACTCCAGAGCAAGGCTTTTTCTGGCCTTCTTCAGTGAAGAGTGGGAAATTCTGGGTCCCTCTGTGACATCTATATCTTTCTTGGGGCTCACTGGAGAGGTGCCATCTGTGAGCAGGGAATTCACGGAGGTCACTACTGCCCCACGCGGGAGGCACCATGTGAGATCATCCCAGCCAGGAAAAGTAGGAGTTGGGAAGGAAGCTGCACAGCTCTTGATATTCAACCCGAACACTTGGAAAATGACCCATCATCTTTGCCTTAAACTTTTCCATACGCTCAACATTATTAGAATTTCTCCTTAACTACACAAATCATCCTCAGGATCCAGGACAGCTGGACGAAAAAATGTTTCGCTCCCCACCCTTTCCCTTGAGTTCCTATAATGAAGGTGCTTAGTTAACACAAATTACCAGCTTTGCTTTTTACTTTTCTGACAGATGAGCAAATATAAAACCATCATCAGTATAGAGGCCTGGCTGACCAAATCCATTTCAATTATCCATCACCAGGGCAGAATTCTCTTGCTGAGATGAGAAGACACGGATGGAGATTTCCAGGTTGCACTCTTAGCTCCAGTAAGCATCCTGTTTCATGCTCATCACAGGAATATAAGAAAGCCTTAAATATAAATTAAACTATGGAGTTGGGGCATCTTATTAAAAAATAAATAACAAGAAAAACACTGTTTTACTCAGATGAATTAGGAGAAATTGAGAATATAGTTGAAACAGCCCTGGGGTTGCTGAGGCAGGAGACCTAAGTTCTCACCCCGGCCAACCACCTATTCTCTGCATGGCCTTGACATGTCCTTGACACATTCTAGGCCTCAGTTTACTCATCTGTGTCATAAAGGGGTGGACTCAATCAGTGAGTTGCATCACACGCTCTTGTCCCTAGCGACCCAAGTTACTTTATGGATTTCAGAAATATTTTATTTCAAAATTTTATATTTCAAAAATATTTTTTAGGGGCACCTGGGTGGCTCAGTTGGTTGAGCATCCAACTTTGGCTCAAGTCATGATCCCGCAGGTCATGAGCTCAAGCCTTGCATTGGGTTCTGTGCTGACAGGTCAGAGCCTGGAGGCTGCTTCAGATTCTATGCTTCACTCTCTCTCTGCCCCTCCCCTGCTTAAACTCTGTCTTTCTCTCTAAATCTATAAACATTTAAAAAATTTTTTTAATATTTTTTAAAGTTTTATAAGATAAATACCTTTGTCAAGTTGATTTATTATTCATTCACTTAATGTAAGTGTGAAATTGTACAATAAATATATTTGTCAATGTGATTTAATTAATTTTTGTTAATCAATAATAAATATCAATATATTTCTAAAATAATGCTCTGTCTGCTTGGGTAGCTTAAGGTTCCTTATAAAATTTCACTTGAGAAAAATGGCTCCAGTGCTTTACAAATTTTTAAAACCACTGGACTAATTATCTCTAATTTTCCTTCCAGCAAGAGGATACTTTATTCAAATCCTTCTCTGGGGATAGGAGAATTGTATGACTTCAGGAAGTTGCTGGCTTAATCAGAACATTCAGAAGAAAAACAAACAAACAAACCTGATTTCCACATCTATACAGTTCCCTGAAGAGTTTCTGTGCTCCTTCTCCACAGTGGAGGAGTCCTGCTAAAGCAGATTTCAAGGCAGTCTTAGTAGTGTGAGTCCATGCTCCACGTCCATAACTATGCAAGACACAGAGGGCACAAGAAACACAGGCTCCATGCCATGGCTCCCCCAGCCTGGTTGCAGAGACTTACCTGTGAGTGGCTGATGGTAGTATAGGCAGAATGTGGTCAGGGAGCAAGAAAAAGCCTAACCTTGTCTGACTATCTACTTTGTGCCAGACACTGTAGTAGGCATTACACACAAACCATTTTATTTATTCCATTTGCTAGTGCAATGTTTTTTCTCTCCTACGATAAGAAAATCAAGACGGTTTGCTACCCAGGCAGCAAGTAGCAGAAGGAGGTCTCAGATTGTCACAACCCCTCACCCCCAAATAGCTCCCAGTCTGTGGTAAGCAGCATCGTAAGCCCCTAGTGTGGGATTCCAGTGGGAGAGGAATTCATGCAGACCATAGCAGTGAATGAGGGCTGCAAAGAAGAGCTGGCATTTGAGTTGGATCTTGCAAGGTGAGGAGAAATTCTCCAGGAGGCAAAAAAAAGTAAAAGTTTCCCAAGTGGAGAAGACAGTGTGAGAAAATCACAGAGAGAAACGTCTTAGGAGTATGGCTGTTCAGGTGGCAGAGAGCCTCTTGTGCAGCAGGAATGAGAAGTGTGGGTGAGAACACAGGGATAAAGCAGGTGGTGATCTAGAAGCAGTGCATGGCTCCCCAGACCCAGAGACTCAGCCTGGAATTCCAAGCTTCATGCTGCCCTGTGCTGCCAGCTTCATCTCCTTCCACCCTGGCACAGGGACCCTAGCTGCCAGCAATTCAGACTATCCCCTGTGCCTTGTGTAACCTCCTCCATCTACCTGGCAAGCTACTTTCTAGCCCACTCCTGGAAAAATCTTTCCTATCCTTCCAGACCTTGGCAAAGACCATCTGTTAGATGCAGCCATTCCTGATCCCCCTCAACCAGGTGCAATGTCTCTTACTTCTGAATACCCACAATTCTTTTATTGGTTCAAAGCGGTGCCTCAGTGGATGAACACACAGTGAATATTTCTCAGCTAGAAACATTCTCTGTGAGAGATACTGAAATGGTGGCTGGGTTATCAGCCTCAGTAATATCTCTATGTCAGCTTCACATTTCAACAACCAAAAACCTCCAGCCCCTGCTCCTTGGAGCTCTAGACCCCCACATCCCTCCCCCAGAACTGTGGAGCCAGGTGTGGCCCTGGGTGTGGTGTGTGCCAGCTCTTCTGTCTGCATTTTCGGGACATTTCCTGGCCCCGTGGCAGAGATCCGAGTGCCTAGGAAGTGCCAACAAGTGTTTGCTGAACCCTGCTGAACTCTAGTCCCAGCTTTTCCCAGGAAATTTCACTCCTGTGCATTATGCATCTTTTCAGTGCATAATTGCAGGAACCTCTGATGATGACCAGATTGGTAACTTGCAGGAAATACTGGCATCTTCAGACTAAATGGAAAGTTAATTTTTCTCACTGTTTCACCCAGCAAGAAAGGTTTCCATTGTCACCACTGTTTCCAGGCCATTGCCCAACAGCGTCAGTCTGCCATTCAGACCAAAGGCCCAGCTCCGATCACACAGCACAGCTGTCCTCACCTGCAGCCTCTGCTCCTGTGTTCCCTCAGCTCTCCTGCTCCACCACCCAGCCTCCAGGATCTACCCTCTTGGGAAACCTGCAGACCACAAAGCTGTTTGAGTCCTCTCCATCCTACTAAACTCCATCTTGCTGGCCAACTTCTTGCATGAGCCCTGTCCCTAAATGGAGGTCTGAAGGCAGAGTGAGTACCTTCTCTTTCTCTAAGATTCCCATGGCCTGGCAGAGAACTGGGCTCTCGGAAGTGCTCAACAGAGACTCATCCTACAAGCTCTATTTCCTGTGCAGACATGGAGCTGGAGCCCAGAACTCTCTTGGTCTGGCCCTGAGAGAAGCATTCGGAACAACCATCCAAAACAAAGCCTGGCCTTGGAGCTCGGCATGCACAGAACATCAAATGGCTGGACATGAAAGGGCTGAGGAGGATGCTTGCTGGAGAGGCACTTAGCCCAGAAAACCTGAAACCATCTACTTGACTGAGGGCCGCTAACCACAGCTTCAATGAATGATTAATGATTATGGCCAGAGCTTATTGCAAACAGGCATGTGACAGCAGAGCCACTATCCACCCGCAGGACCTGCCCATGTGATTGATGAGCCACTGAGAGGTGCAGAGGGGCTGCAGGGGGAATGGGCCGGCTCAAGCTGCAGCTGCCAGGGAGCACCCATCCTTGGGGGGAGCTGGAGGGGTACCACCAGTGTTTCCGTTCTGGGTGGCAGGCTTATCTCATGCCATACCAGCCAACCTGCACTGACCATCCACCTGGGTGATAAGGGGAGGGCACAAGGGCCCTAGGCTAAACTCTAATGAGGACAGAGGTGCCAAAATGGATGAGATGTGGCCCCCAGCCTTGCAGTGTCTCTATCCAGAACAGTGCATCAAGAAATACAACTCTAGTTCCAGAACCACGAGAGAGTGCAAGGTGCTTCGAGAGACAACTGAGCGCTCTGTGTGGACAGAGCAGGCTATGTGGCCCAAGACACTTCCCCCAGCCTTCCCACCACTGCTGCCAGCTAGACACAACTTCCCCTGAACCCTAGGTCACTTTTCAACAGGATTTGCACATGAAAGAAGAGGTATCCATTCTCATGCTTTCTCTATCTTTCACCAGAGAGGTGGATTAGCCCTGTGTCCCCATCCTCACTTCCCCTCCCAACCTGCACCCTCATAGAACTGGGGTTTCTATGTCCCCTTCCAGAGCTTCTTCAGTCAGAAGGACGGTCCTGACTCAGACACATAGCATCTGTACAGACCCGCAGATTTCCTGAGCACAGACTGAGTGATCTGGCAAAGGCACAGCCCCTGCCTTCAGGAGTTTGTAGCCTCATTAGCGAGGTGAGCTTGTCTTGCGTGAAACACAGACAGAACAAAGCATAGCCCCCAAACATGTTGCCAAGAGAGAGTGAGGAAAGGGAGAGTGATGTTGAGTTGAGAGGACATTGAGGGTGGCCAAGGAATCTGAGAAAGGCCTGGGAGGCCCCCTGGGCTGCAGGCCTCTTCCCCAGCAGAGCCACTGTCCGGTCTGGGCCATCTCAGTGCCCAACTCCACCACCTCCAACCAGGGTCTCCAGAAGCACCTCTGAGCAGGCTTGGGGCAGAGGCAGCAATAAGCTCGGCAGGGACCCGTGAGCTGGCTCTGAGATGACCCAGAGAGCCAGCCGGGAGCTCAGGACGACCCTTGAGGGGGCCTGGCCACTCTGCAGACTCTGGCTGCGTTTCATCTTAATACACTCCTGCATGTACCTGACATTGGATACTCGTCCTAGAGCATGCAAATCTAATAAATTCTTGGCTCCTGCAAGTTTCTTTAAAAAATATAAAAGAGGATCATATATAAAGAAGTTGATTAATATACACCCTGGTAAAACAGCCTGGAACATCTGTGTATTAAGTTCATTTATTAAATTACACCAATCTGTATTTTAATGAGTGAAAGATACAGTACTTATTCTGTCATCCATCAAAATAAACTCAGGAAATACTTAACATTATAATCATTTTTCTTGTTTGAACACGAGTTATGAAATATGAATCCCGCACTAAGAATGCTGGACTTGCCATCATGATCAAATATGTTTTCACAGGTGCAGCAAATATTCAGTTTTCATTTCTCTCTCCAACTGTTGAAAATATAAACCATGCTTTCTAGTTCTAGCTGGGTAACATTGCCTTCCCTCCACATGGCAGCCATTATTGCAGACTTACTACCCCACTGTCTTTCTTTCCCCAAACACCCTCCTCCTAAAGTTGCTTAGTAATGAAAACACGGGCTTCTGTGGGGCCCCCTCGACACAGGCTTCTTTTGGCTCAGGCTGGGCGCTGTGTCCTCTTTTCCTCCATCCTGGCACTTACATCCTGTTGATTAGGGACTGAGTTGCAAAAGCCATTTGAAGGAAACAGCACTTGGTTGAAACACAAAAGGCAGTGGGGCATTGGCTTCACTGTAGACCACCCCCTGGCTGTGGGGCACCCATGCTCACTCCTTCCCACCCAGTGACCATTCTACTCAGACGAGGAACAACTTTAACATGGACTGGAGCCTCAGAAAAGAGTCCAGGCTTGATCTGCGTTCAGCTTTCCCAGAATCAGAAATCCCAGGACCCATGGAGCAATACCATTAACAAAGCAGCCAGGTTCCATCAGCCAAGGAAGGCTCTGGCCAGTGGTCAGTGGGAGCTCATCGAGACACAGGAACCTAGAGAAAGGCCCCAACCGGGTAAGCTGCTGGGTAGAACCATAAGAGGAGGCTGATGAAGCCCAACTATAAGCTGGCCAGGCTTGTGTCTGCTTAACTCACCCAGTGGCTCCCCATTGCCAGAAGCAAGGTCCCTGCCTATCTCTTTGATCTCATTCCTGGCCACCCTCACCCCAGCCCCCAACAAACGTACAGCACAAAGCTGTTATGGGGATGTAAAGACAAAAGGTAAAGGGGTGGGGGTGGGGAAGAGGGTTGTGGGACAAGGGACAGGATGGCAGTTGGGCCAGTTTAAGGAAGGTCTTGCGCTGGGCTAATGGATTCTATGCTACAGACAATAAGGAGCGTTTCTTTCTTCTTCTTTTTTTTTCTTTTCAAATTCTCACTTTAATTCTTGGCAGATTTAAAAAAAAAAAAAATCCAAGTCCTGAGCTGTGGACATTAAAAATGTAAAACAATGAATGCAACCATTTCAGAGTAGTACAATCCAAAAACAACCTCAGTAATACAGAATTTTTTCCTCATGCTTTTCAAATGTTTACACCTAAACATTCACCATTCTAAACAACTAAACTATATTTAAACTTACTCCTTTAGTAAGGAACATTTATATTTTTATCCATTATAAAGGCAAAAGGGCCCCCAAACAATTCTGCTCCCTGGACAACACAATGCTAATAAATAATGAGAAGCTTTTGAAGGGATCTGAAAATGCAACAGATGTGTCCAGATTTGTGTTTTAGAAATGAAGTTTACTTGGAATTTAGAGATAAGAAGAGCTGTTTGGGAGAGAGCCGGGAGCAGGCAGAGGCTAGTAGGACACAGAGTAACAGAGCTCAACAGCAGGTTTGTTGAGCTGATGTGAAGGCCACAGCAGGACACCTCTCCCCCTCAGCCCAGGAATGGCCGCAGTACGTGTTCAGTAGAGCTTCCTCAGGAACGTCACCGATTCCCTGGGTTCCCAGCACACACAGGTACAGACCCCTGCTCTTCTGTGCCCAAGGAACCCCAGTATCCTCAGCCTCACCTTCTCCCAGGCCCTGAAGCTGTTAGGCCCATGACCTGGAGGCCTGCTGATTCTGCAGAGTGCTATCTAGGGAGGCACCAGCCTAGACCTTTCCCCTCACCCACCCTATACTCACCACCACAAAAGTCCTGAAACCTGAAACAGCAGCCTCCTGGTTAAGGTTTAGAAACCCCACTGGAAGACTGCAGAAAGTTATACACAGGCAATTCAGGGAAAGGAAACCATAATGGCTCACTCTCAGGGTGCTTTTTGGAGCAGATATGGCATAGGCACTGACCAAAAGAACAGACTGTCTGAATCACGGGGGCAGGGTCATGAAGGTCCCCTGGGGTGCTATACACCCCTGTGGATACTGGATTATGGGGAGATCCAGGGGGTCTCAGTAGAGGGGCTGAGTTGGTTGGGCCAGGTGTTGGGGAGTATTTGGGGGTTCAAGTGTTGGCTGTTTCAACATCTGATTCTAACTGGCTGAATCAGCTTTACTAATGGGCACATAAAGACATTTTCAAGCTCACTAGTAA
Organism: Hyaena hyaena; assembly: GCF_003009895.1. NCBI lineage: Eukaryota > Metazoa > Chordata > Mammalia > Carnivora > Hyaenidae > Hyaena > Hyaena hyaena. Next base: position 26,632 of record NW_024081764.1, on the reverse strand, counting down.
TCGAGGAAATGCAAATCAAAACAGCAATGAGATACCACTTTCTCAATTCACTTGCAGGGAGATGTATGCCCAGATTCCCATTCAAGGAAGGACTTGCTTCCTACCTGCAAAGTTCAGGTTTGGCATCAGCTGTCATGGGCAAGGTGGGAAAGAAAGGCCTGGTCACTTCAGCCCAGCACAGGATGCTGATGGGCTGCATTCGCTCCACATAGTCTTGCAGGGTCGGCCATGACTTGCCCAGGCTTCCCCAGGCCCACATCACAGTTCAGTCTCTCCCTCTACCCAGTCTTACTTCCTCCTCCTTCCCTTATAGGTGTTGATCCCTAATAAATATCTTCTTGCTCACCAAACTTCGTCATGGTGCCTGTTTCTGGAAAACCCAGCCTGCAAAACAGGGAAAGTCAATTCACACACTTTGCTAGTGATAGAATAAATTGGCAGAGCCACTTTAAAGAGAAATCTGACAATACTTACTGTGCATGCCTTCTCAACCTCAGCCCCCCTGTGCCTGGGTGTCTACTCCAGAGAGGTTCACTCACCATCTCACCCATCCACATGGACAGGAGGGCCAAAGGTGGCCAGCGTAAGGCAGGTTAAGGGCAATGGAGATGGAGCTGTCACCAGGAAAACGGGTGTAGCAAAAACCCCATGTTGAGATTCCATGCAACTGAATGTATTTGTATATAGCCACACGTGGAATTCTAAAACACAGTGTTGGGTGAAAAACTGAAGCAGAACCTAAGACAAGGATCTGAGGGTAACTAGTTTTCTTGGGTGGTGATCATCACAGGAAGAAGTGGTAGGTAACAGGGGAAGTGAAGTGGGGAGGGGAGGGAAGAGCTGGTTCATGAGCAGGGCTCTTCTGTGGGCAGCTGGGCCTCCCTTCCGCTGAGGATCTCAGGGGAAGAGCCTCGAGCATGCCTAGGGTTGTAAGAAAGCTGGGTTTTATTACCTTCCTTCATTGACAACTGCTCCCAGGGGTGACGATCACCCTGCACTTGCAACCTGCCCCACTCTTACAACAGAGAAAGTTCCCCCAAAGCCCCAGGAGAATAAACAGTCAGTGACTAAAGGATATGGGGGACACTAGAAGCAAGTGCTCCAGGAAAAATCTGAGATTTATAGCACAACACCGTCTACAAAGCAAAAACACATCATGGATTTTAAATGGCTATGCATACGTCTAAATGAAATTGTGGAAGATGGTTTGGAAGTCCATGCATGATGTGCATGGAATGCTGTTCTCATTACCTACTATTCCGCTCACTGGTGAAGGAGGGATCCCCTGCCCTAAGTAGTATGAGCCCTGCACACATGACACCTGACATAGGACAGATGAGATGGACAGCAGTTTATTAGTCATGTGTGCTCATAGTTGGGGGGAGGACACTGCACACCACACAGGGCCATCCAGGGCTACACTTGGGAGCACAGAAAACCCACAGGGGCTGCAGGTAACAGGCATTTAGTAACTGAAGAGTGAGGTGCCCCTGGTCCCCAAGGGAGAATGTGATTGGCTTGTTTGAATAATTCCACAGGCTAGCTGGGAGGTGAAACCATTAGATAGAGAACCGAATGGGGAACAGCTGGTACACCTGGGAAGGGGACTAGCCAGGAGGAGGAGAGACTTTCCCAGTGGGTGGGGACATGTCTGAAGAAAGCAAGGTGGGGCTCTGTGAGGCTCAGAGAAGTCAAGGCAGCACACAGCATTTCAAGCCTTGCAATACAAGCAGGTTCCTACAGAGGGAGAGAATGGGACAGAAATGGAGGGAAAAAACAAAAGGCCTTGATGTTAGTGTGACATGAACCGGGGCGTATGTATACTTCAATTCTGTACACGTGAGGCCCTCAGAAATAAATAATATTAAAAACAACAAGGAGCAAGAAAGAATGGTTTTCAGGCTGGGGGAAGGGATGGGCTAAGCTCTCAGACACAACCAGGCTACAGGCCAGGGGCCTGTGTTCTCAGCAGAACAGAAAATGCTATTTGTTACAAAATGTCTTAATGATTGCCCATTAAGATAACAAGAATAGAGGCAAATAAAACTTCAAACAGAGCTTAATGGCTAAGCTTAGCCAATTGGGTGGTAAGGCCAGCTGCTCTGTGTGTGAGCAGTGTGGGGAGAGCAGGCAGGTGGACTGAGGGGCTGCCACGTGGCTCAAACTTGTTTTCTCTGTCACTCAGACACTTTCCCAAGGAAAAATGTTAGCGTTACCTTCTGGAGTCCACAGGGAGCACTGAGAAGACCTGGACACCTAATAAAATATAATGAGGTAGGTTATGATCACGAAGCTTCGAGATGTCAGGGCTTTTCAGAGTCTTTGACGGGGACAGGCTGACATCAGCCACTGCAGATATCTCGGCCTGCCAGTAGCACTGATAAGGTGATAAGGAAAGGAGTGTGGATCGTCACAGCACCATCCGAGACCTAGCAGGAAACCAGTTCAGTCTGCTGCACCCACACACCTAGAGTCCCCAGATCAAAACCAACTTTTCTATCAAGGGAGCCCCTCAACAAGAAATAAGCGGTCAATCAGGCTGAAGGGAAGGATTTTATGGAGCCCGTATCCAAACATATGGGACAGGTTCCTTCCTCTTGCTAGTTGTGAGCAATGAGACTGACTTATGGTGAAGTGATTGATTCATAAGGACACTGCATCTTAAGGACATTGAGATGGTTCCCAATGACATACTACCTCCACCCACAAAACAGACTCCATTATTCATTCATTCACTTGACATGTATTTATAGCATACTCATTTGCCTATCTTATAATAGGGAAATGAAACAATATTATTCATTGTTCTTAGTATGGGGGGGGCGGGGAGAGGGAGGCAGAGAGATCATAATAAAACAATGACCACACATACGCATGCACACATAGTTGTCACCAAGCTCAAAGTCACCAGACAAATTTGATTCTGTGGGAGTCTAAAGGTGGGCCTCAGAGTCAGGAGCTTGGGGAGACAGAAGGAGAAGAGATAAAAACTAAGCACAGTCCCTGAGGAATTCCATAAAAGAGTTGTTCTGAATTGAGAGACACTGTCACATTCACATTCAGCCACCAGGCACTCATTTATCACTAGCTCTGGATTGAGTCCATACCTGTAATGGTGTTATGCCTCTGTGGGCACACCAATCTTTCAGAGGATGCATACACTGTCCTAACTCTGACGATCTGACACAACGTTCAAAGTTACTCAGTGAAGTTGTCCTTAACTCCACCCCGGGGGGATTCAACCATACCCCAGAACCCCAAGACACTGCTTCCCCTAAGAGGCCCAGCCATGAGAGACAATGAATCTTGGAAAGGGCTCCAGGATAGAAAAGAGCCAGTTATCACCCAATTTACCTATGCTCCATATCTGTAGCAAATGTAGGCCTGGTTCAAAGCCTCAGGGATAAACTACTAGCCAATTGCTCTTGGGTCACGGACCCTGAGAGTCAAGAAGTATATGTAGCAGGTCCTATCTCTACCATTGATGTGCCTCAGCCAAGCCACCACCACTTCAACTTCATTCTGCCCAGCCCAGCTCATAGGGCATTATAAAGTTCAGATGAGGAAATAGGTAAGCAAATGCTTTGTTAAATGCAAAGTTCACACCTAAATGGTTAGGAGCAGCTATCCAAAGCCAGAAGGCCTAAGGACACAATAGGTAGGAAAACAGCTAAGAAACCATAGGCATTCTTCTCTACCTAATGCCACCCCCACTCTGTCCCTGTCTCTGTTCCAACACCCTGGCAGATGACTTCTTCTAGTTAGAAGACAGTCCTACTCAAAGTAATATGAAGTAGTACTTCCCCTCTGCTGACCTGGGGCCCTGGAGAAATGGAGAGGCAGGAATCGAAGAATGGGCTGCTATGTGAGCCAAAGACTCATCTTAGTGAAGACTTCCAGATTTAATCTCTGACAAAAGGAAATGGTCAGGACCAGATGTGCACCTTGTTTGTGTAGATTGTCCTGTATCATAATGGAGCAGAAGAGAAGCTTCAAACACTGAAGATGGAGGAGGAAAGGGGAGAGGAAGCTAAAAATTCTAAAAAGCAGTCTGAATAGGTAAATAGGTAAATCTCCTGCTAGCTTGTCTCCTTTTCTTTATTATGGAACAAAGTTTATCCCCTATCCAGCCTTGAGTTAGACTGCCAAAAAATAAAAATACTTTAATCTCTCAATCTTAGGAGGCATTTTAGACTTAAAGAAGTGGAGGTGATGGGGGACACAGTACATTTGTGTGAAGAAAAGCCTGACAGAGTATACGTCAAACCCTAACGGTGCTCCATTCAGGGAGACAGGCTTTCTATTGACTGTAAGAAGTTTTCTAAAATACCTAAATTTGTCATTTTGTGGCACTTCTTGTCAGATGAACACTATATTCTTCACATAAATTGAAACATAAAGTGCTATTTAAAGTGTCAAAGTTGAAAGAAATTGAAGAAGACACAAACCAAGAGAAAAGATATTCCATATTCATGGACCAGGAGAATAAATATAGTTAAAATATTTGTAATACCCAAAGCAATCTACAGATTTAATGGAATCCCTATCAAAATACCAACAGTATTTTTCATAGGGCTAGAACAAACAATCCTAAAATTTGTATGGAACCACAAAAGACCCAAAGCAATCTTGAAAAAGAGGAACAAAATTGGAGGTATCACAATCTTGGATTTCAAGATAAACTACAAAGCTCTAGTAATAAAAACAGTATGGTATTGGCACAAAAATAGACACATAGATCAATGGAACAGAACAGAGAGCCCAGATATAAACCCACAATTACGTGGCCAAATTAATCTTTGACAAAGGAGGCAGAATATGCAATGGGAAAAGACAGTCTCTTCAACAGATGGTGTTGAGAAAACTAGAAAGTCACATGCAAAAGAATGAAACTAGACCACTTTCTTACATCATACACAAAAATAAACTCCAAATGGATTGAAGACCTAAATGTGAGAGCTGAAGCCATAAAAATCCTAGGAAAGAACACAAGCAATAATTTCTCTGACATCAGCCATAGCAACATCTTTCTAGATATGTTCCCTGAGGCAAGGGAAACAAAAGCAAAAATAAACTATTGGGAATACATCAAAATAAAAAACTTCTATACAGTAAAGAAAACAATCAACGAAACTAAAAGGCAACCTACTAAATGAGAGAAGATATTTACAACTGACATATCCAATGAAGTGTTAGTATCAAAAATATATAAATAACTTACCAAGCTCAATACCCCTAAACAAATTAACTATTTGTTATAGTCTATTTTCAATTAAAAGTGGGCAGAAGACATGAATAAACATTTCTCCAAAGAAGACATACAGATGGCAAACAGACACATATAAAGATGCTCAACATCACTAATCAGGAAAATACAAATCAAAACCACAATGAGATATAACCTTACACCTGTCAGAATGATTAAAATGAAAACCACAAAAAACAAATACTGGTGAGGATGTGGAGAAGAAGGAATCCTCATGCACTGTGGTTAGGAATGCAAACTGGTGCAACCACCATGGAAAACAGTGTGGAGGTTCTTCAAAAAATTAAAAGTAGAACTACCATATGATCCAGTAATTCCATTACTGGGTATTTACCCAAAGAATATGAAAACACTAATTTGAAAATATATACACACCCCCATGTTTATTGCATTATTTACAACAGTCAAGATATGAAAGCAGCCCCAGTGTCTACTGATATATGAATGGATAAAGATGTGGTGGGGCACTTAGGTGTCTCAGTAGGTTGAGCATCTGACTATTTTTTTACAGGATTCTTTTTATTTTATTTATTTGTTTTATTTTTTTTAATTTTTTTAAATGTTTTATTTATTTCTAGGAGAGAGAGAGAGAGACAGCGTGAGCAGGGGAGGGTCAGAGAGAGAGGGAGTCACAGACTCTGAAACAGGCTCCAGGCTCTGAGCTGGCAGTCAGCACAGAGCACCCCCGACGCGGGGCTCGAACCCACGAACCGCGAGATCATGACCTAAGCAAAAGTCGGGCGCTTATCTGACTAAGCCACCCAGGCGCCCCTTATTTATTTGTTTTAATATACTTTATTGTCAAGTTAGCTAACATACAGTGTATATGGTGTGCTCTTGGCTTCAGGAGTAGATTCCCATGATTCATCACTTATCTACAACACCCAGTGCTCATCCAAACAAGTGCCCTCCTCAATGCCCATCACCTATTTTCCCCTCTCCCTCATGTCCCCTTCAACCTTCAGTTTGTTCTCTGTATTTAAGAGTCTCTTATAGTTTGCCTCCTTCTCTGTTCGAAACTATTTTTTCCTCATCCCTTCCTTCATGATCTTCTCTTAAGTTTCTCAAATTGCACATATGGGTGGAAACATATCTGTCTTTCTCTGATTTATTTCACTTAGCATAATACCCTCCATTTCCATCCACATTGTTGGAAGTGGCAAGATTTCATTATTTTTCATTGCCAAGTAGTATTCCATTGTACACATAAACCACATCTTCTTTATCCATTCTTTCCATAATTTGGCTATTGTTGAAAGCACTGCTATAAACATTGGGGTACATGTGCCCCTATGCATCAGCACTCCTGTATCCCTTGGGTAAACTCCTAGTAGTGCAATTGCTGGGTCATAGAGTAATTCTATTTTTAATTTTTTGAGGAATCTCCACACTGTTTTCCAGAGTGGCTGCACTAGTTTGCATTCCCACCAACAGTGCAAGAGGGTTCCTATTTCTCCACATCCTCACCAACATCTATTGTTTCCTATGTTGTTAATTTTAGCCACTCTGACCAGTGTGAGATGGTATCTCAATGTAGTTTTGATTTGTATTTCCCTGATAATGAGTGATGCTGAGCATCGTTTCATGTGTCTGTTAGCCATCCAGATGTCTTCTTTGGAAAAGTGTCTGTTCATGTCTTCTGCCCATTTCTCCACTGGATTATTTGGTTTTTGGGTGTTGAATTTGGTAATTTCTCTAAGATTTTCGGTACTAACCCTTTATCCAATATGTCATTTGCAAATATCTTCTCCCATTCCATCCATTGCCTGTTAGTTTTGTTGATTGTTTCCTTTGCTGTGCAGAAGCTCTTTATCTTGAGGGGTCCCAAGTTGCCTTTACTTCCCTTGCCTTTGGAGACATGTTGAGTAAGATGTTGCTATGGCTGAGGTAAAAAAGGTTGTTGCCTGTTTTCTCCTCCAGGGTTTTGATGGTTTTCTGTATCACATTTAGGTCTTTCATCCATTTTGAGTTCATTTTTGTGTATAGTGTAAGAAACTGGTCCAGTTTCATTTTCCTGAATGTTGCTGTCCAGTTCTCCCAGCACTATTTGCTGAAGAGACTGTCTTCTTTCCATTGGATACTCTTTCCTGCTTTGTCAAAGATTAGTTGGCCATACATCTGTGGGTCCAATTCTGGGTTCTCTATTCCATTGGTCTACGTGTCTGTTTTTGTGCCAATACCATAGTGTCTTAATGATTATAGCTTCGTAATAGAGACTAAAGTCTGGGATTGTGATGCTTCTCACTTTGGTTTTCTTTTTCAGCATTACTTTGGCTACTCAAGGTCTTTCGTGGTTCCATACAAATTTTAGGATTGTTTGCTCTAGCTCTGAGAAGAATGCCGGTGCAATTTTGATTGGGATTCCATTGAATGTGTAGATCACTTTGGGTAGTATTGACATTATAACAACATTTGTTCTTCCAATCCATGAGAATGGAATGTTTTTCTATTTCTTTATGCCTTCTTCAATTTCTTTCATAAATTTTCTATAGTTTTCAGCATACAGATCTTTTATATCTTTGGTTAGGTTTATTCCTACCTATTTTATGGTTCTCTGTGCAATTGTAAATGGGGTCAACTTCTTGGTTTTTCTTTTCATTACTTCTAATGAAGCAACTTGGCGTATAGAAATGTAACCAATTTCTGTACATTGATTTTGTATCCTGCAATTTTGCTGAATTCATGTATCAGTTCTAGCAGCTTTTAGGTGGAGTTTTCAGGTTTTCTATGTAGAGTATCATGTCATCTGTAAAAGGTGAAGAAAGTTTGACTTCTTCTTTGCCAATTTGGAGAGCATCTGACTTTTTATTTCAGATCAGGTCATGATCCTAGGGTTGTGGGATTGAGCCCTGCATCTGACTCTGCACTGAGCATGAAGCCTATTTGAGATTCTCTCCCGCCCACCCTCCTCCCGCTCTCTCTTCCTCTGCCCCTTGTCCCCACTCGAGCTTGCTCAGTCTCATTCTCTCTCAAAATAATTTTTAAAAAGATGATGTGATACACACACACACACACACACACAATGGAATATTAGCCATAAAAAGTGAAATCTTGTCATTTGCAACAACATGGATGTATTTAGAGAGTATAATTCTAAGTGAAATAAGTCAGAGAAAGACAAATACAATATGATTTCACTCATGTGGAATTAAGGAAACAAAACAAATGAACAAAGAAAAAAGAGACAAACCAAAAAACAGACTCTTTTTAAAAATATTTATCTATTTTTGAAAGAAAGAGAGACAGAGTGTGAGTGGAGGAGGGGCTGAGAGAGGGGAAGACACAGAATCCGAAGCAGATGCCAGGCTCTGAACTATCTGCACAGAGCCCAGTGCAGGGCTGGAACTCACAAATTGTAAGATCCTGACTTGAGCTGAAGCCAGATGCTTAACTGACTGAGCCACGTAGGTGCCCCAACAAACTCTTAACTATAGAGAATAGAGGGTTATCAGAGGGGAGGTGGGTGGAGGATGGGTCAACTAGGTGATGGGGATTCAGAGTATGCTTATCATCATGAGCACTGAGTAATGTATAGAACTACTGAATCAATATATTGTACACCTGAAACTAGTATAACACTGTATGTTAACTACACTGGAATTAAAATTAAAAAAAAAAAAAAACCTAAAGAGTGATGAAAGACATTTGCTTTGGTCACTACAAATGGGCATGGAGGTGTGCATGGAGTGTCTCTGAGAGGACAGTAGCCACAAGCAGGAGCGGGCACCTGGCACACTCAGAAGCCTTCCAAGCCGAACAAAAGAAATAGGCAATCACCGAAGAGGCAGATGACAAGAACGAGAAGTGCAAGAGGGACTTGTGATGGCAGGTCCCAAATACTGAACGGTATTAATGTGATACTAATTGTTTTAAACTAGAAAGGCTTGTTCACCTGAGAAACATTGCTGTTGTCATCACTACTGGGGATGAGGAAGGAGCCCTCTAAAGGTCCAGGCATCTAAAAGCGACAGGAGCTCCATCAGGTTTATACAAGAACTGAATTGCTGCCCCAAATCAGGAAAAGAGGAAATGGCAGCAGCTGTCATAAATACCAAAGAGTTAGAAGAACCTTATAGATCATTCTAATCCAGTTTCTTCATTTCCCAGGGAGAAATCAGGGACTCAGAGAAGCTATGGCAAGTGCTTTGGTCACACACAAGACCTGCCAGAGCCAGGACTAGGATCTCGGTGGCATAGAGGCCACTTGCTCAACACCTGTCACAGCTGGGGTGTACAAGCCCTGCTGTGCTTAAGTGCACCTCCTTCAGAAGTGAAAGAGGTGGAGCTGGATCCCAGGTAGCAAAACCCTTTCTTACCCAGATTCCGAAGATAGTGCTGGACTCTCAGGAGATAAAGCAGGGGCAGAACTCCTTGCTTGAGGCTCAAACATGAGCTGGCATCCTGCTCTGGTCATAGGGTGAGGGTGCCTGCAAAGACAAGTGAGTGGACATTCCCAGTGCTTTGTCATGCTAGCATCACATTCACTAGCACCTGGACTTAGCCATGGAACCCCCACCCCCACCCCAGCCACTCCCAGGCAGCCCCACAGCCCTAGTAGGTTTCCTCCCCAGAACATGGGTCCAGGACAGAATTATGGAACCATGGGTAGAGGGGTGGGTAGAATGAGGCAGATAGGAAGGGTAGGGAAAATTCTGCTTTATATAGATCCTACAGCAGGTTTGGATCCTCGCTTACCACTCTGGGGTGCAATTCACCTGTTTTTCTATAACTTCGTGTTTGAGTCCCACTGCACAGGATGGCAGAAGCTTGATCTCAAGCTCCTGTTTTCTCCAGGACTTGTATTCTGGGAGAGGATGGGGTAGAAGGTCACACAGAGCCCATGCAGGCATCCTCCCTACTGGTCATCAGGTTTCAGTCCACACAGGTGCTCAGCAGGACCCCTCATTCTAGGCATAAAACCTTTAGATTTGACTATTCTATTAGCTTTCCTGTGCTGCCCATGAAGGCAGAGGACCCAATTTATGCCATGCTGGGGCGGGAAAATCCTCCTAGATGGAATTGCCAACAGGTAGACCACAGCGCTCTCTATCAACCTTCCCTCATCCAGGAGATCCCTTCCCAAAGAGGACAGGAGTGGGCCTCTCTGCTCCTATTGAGGATGTCCATCTTACCTTAGCTTCGTACAGAGTCCTTGTTTTGCCCTTGAATAGCAGCTTCTCAGGGCACCTGGGTGGCTGAGTCCATTAAACATCTGGCTCTTGATTTCGGCTCAAGTCATGATCTCACAGCTGTGAATTTGAGCCCCTCATCCAGCTCTATGCTGAAAGGTGATTGCTTGTAATTTTCTCTCTCTCCCTCTATCTCTCTGACCCTTCCCAGTTCATGTTCTCTCTTTCTCTCTCTCTCAAAATAAATAAATAAACTTAAAAAAAAAAGAGCATCAGCTTCTTGGGGTGCCTGGGTGGCTCAATCAGTTAAGCGTCCAACTCTTGATTTCAGCTCAGATCATAATCTTCAGTTCGTGTTGGGCTCTGCACTGACAGTGTGGAACCTGCTTGGGATTGTCTCTCTCCCCCTCTCTCTCTGCCCCTCCCCCACTTGCATGAGCTTTCTCTCTCTCTCAAAATAAATAAATAAATTAAAAAAAAAAGTATCAGCTTCTGGAAACATATGTGAAGACAACGCCTTCTCTGCTTCCTACTTTTCTCATCCCTTTCCTGAGGGACTGAGCACAGCACAGCCTAGTTTTTTAAATTAGCTGAGTGGAGAGGGAGAGGGCAAAATAGTTAACTACAGGGAGAAAAAACCCCCCACATAAATCAATGTCACAAAATGTTGCCATGTTATACATTCCATTCCTATAGGATATGGATATGCAAGAAAATCCTTCATGTGTGCTGAATTTGTGGGCAGGAGTATCACCGAAGAAGCTGAAAAGAAATAGGGGAGATCAGGCACTTGTGGGAAATGGCATTGGGGGAAAAATCCTTCATCTCTGGTCTCTCCTCATCCATAGAGAAGCCTGAGTGTCATCTGGAGGCTGAGGGCAAGGCAACAGCAGGCATCAAAAAGAACGTGGCAGACACACCTTGCAGCGCTTCTGTCAAAAAGGGTGCCCTTCTGAGATGACAAGTTACAAAACGATGTCCCATCCTCTGGGCTGACACAGCCTAGGACCAGAGAGCAAGGCCTGGCAAACGGAGGAGGGCTGCATTCCAGCCAGACAAGCCCCCCCTGCTCCTCCCCCCCCCCCCCCCCCCCCCCCCCCCCCCCCCCCCCCCGGCCAGGGCCACAGGCTCTTAAGCCTCACACCAATCTCGTGACTCTTGAGTGGGAACCGACTGCTTTTCATTACAAAAAACCACGTTGTACTTTAGGTAAGATTTCAAGGGAACCTGTTGGGGGGCATGGCTCTGAACACAATAGTCATGGGTAGTTAAGAAATTCAAAACACGAAACCACAAGGTCATCAGACATTAGCTGTCTGAGTACTTGGTTAACGTTGGTCTGTTGTTTTTGTTAAAGGGATCTCCACCTCTCAGGTAATGAGCCAAAGCTTGAGAACAAAACATTCAAAAAGTTCTACACCCAAAAGCTTAGTTGCTACTATAAATGGTTTTCATGTGTTATATATCGGCATTCCTCAATGTCAAAGCCACGGGACACTCTATAGGGAACACCGAACTTTAGAAGTCACCTCCCAAGGTTACAAAATGATAAACAAGAGCAGAGCAAAGACTAAAGTCGTTAAGCCAGGCCCTGCACATGCCCAATTTTCTGTTAACCCTGATCGTATCTGAAGCAAAAGCTGCTTCTAATCAAAGGTGGTTGCATAGCTGTTATAATACTTTCCACATTGGACATTTTAACTAGCGCGTGGTGTATCAAGAGGCCTGTGCATAAACGGACTGTCAAGTTGAGCAGATGCTCTGTCAAAGGAAAGCCTACATAAAAAAGAAATGATAAACCTTGAAGAAACCTCCTGCCCTCACTCCCAGTGACCCAGTGGAAAATTGCTAAGCAGGTTGCCAAGTTAACCAGATTCTAAGCTGCTCTTCACACTATGGAAGTGAACTGTTCAACTGAGGAGCTTTCCAGTATCATCTGAACCACAGAACATGAAAAATTACTCCAGTGACTATTCCTGCATCTTTCCAAAGGTGGTATAGAACTGGTACCATTCTGGATGCACACAAGAGAAATTAGTTCTTTATATACACTTGAGGCTGCTAGACTGTCAATGAATTAATGAAAAGCCAGCAGAGTGTTAGGGAGGGTGGGAGAGACGAAACTAGAGTGTTTACGATCTGACTGAGACGGTTTTGGTTTTACACACATAACCCAGAAGAAAGAACGTTCTCCGGCTGTGCAGAATGGGCCTGAGGGTGGGGTTAATCTGTGAGCCACCACAGAGGAGATAGCGTCTCTCGTAAGGATGGTGATACTGGGGTCAACTTGGCTATTATCTGGCCTCAAGTTCCTCCAGGATAGAAGATGAGAAAGAGGTGAATACTGTGTGCAAAACCACGTAGAAGGGACAGCAATCAAACCCTTTGAAAAGCATGACTAAGAAATTTTGGAAAATGTGAGGGTGGGTTCGATGTCAATGGGGGATTAAGATAATTTTTCACAGAAGACACAGGGCCTGCCATGCCTTTGAAGGAAAATATAATCAGTGCCCGGATATGGATTGTTTCCATGTGTTTATTTGTCAACAGCTTAATGAAATAATGCAAAAGCAATGAGGATATCCCAGCCCTAATCTTCCAACTTGGGGTGCTAAGCAGCCCACCAGGCTTGAGGGAGCTGAGCTCTATGTCCTTTCCCTGCACCAGAAAAGCCTTCAGCTCTCAGAGGCAGGTTGATAGGGCTTCACTTCTGTGGGGACTCTGCCTTTTCTCCCCAACAATACTTTTCTTGTTCTGCCCCAGCAAGCACATTACTTGAATGCCTTCTCCCCTTTGCTGGGGCCTCCTTCTTTTATAGAAAATGGTACAAGTTCCCTGTCATCATAGGGTTGGGGGAAAGGGGCTTTTTTAAAAAACAACTGTGTGATAACAATTGATAGGTCTATGTTTGCTCCATCCAGGGGCCAGCACTCTGACCTTTGGTATCATGGAGGGGATGCTACATTGGCAATCCTGGGTTCTGTCTCAGACCAGGTAATATGCTGACCCAAGATAAGAAAACCAACCCTGGCCATAGTCATCGACAAAGACCCATAATCATTTTAAAAATGTTTTGTACTGAATTCATTAGATTATAAGGATGCTTTTGTCAGAGACACTCTCCTTAAGTCAGTCTCCTGAGATAGTGGTGGGGTGAATAGTAAAATTATTCAGAATAACACAAGAAAAAGCAAGCACAGTTGGCCTGTCCAGCTCAATGCTTAATTATATGTAGGCTATAAATTAGAAAGATGTTCTCACCTAGGGATGGCCCAGTATTGCATCATCCTGATATTTCATATGAAACACTTAATGAACCAAAACATGCTCCTTTTCCAAGGCCCTAATGACACAATCTCCATGTCTCTCCTGGTTGGCATGGTTCTTGTGCTCCATTATTAGCCATCTAAGGCTTTACAAACACCCCAAAATGTTTGTCTATTGTTAGGGAATGATTTCCCAATCTGGCTCTGAAAACTAGTCACTTTAAATCTTCATTCATTGATTTATTCAATCACCACTCATTCATTTGTTTATCCAAAATTACCTGAGGACTTTCTGTATGCCATGAACAATGGTAGGCATCAAAAATAAATGTACTGCCCTCAGGGAGCATACAGTCCAGTGGCTGAGACAGAGGTTAACAGATGATTATGGCACGTGCAAAGAAATTAAATGGCAGAAGGGCATACAAAGGGAACACAGAGGAGGGGTTGTGAAGTTCACTCTGTCAGGGATGGGAAGGCCTCATAGAGAGGAGAAGATGATCAGAGAACCATCAGTCATTCCCAGGAGTTTTGATTTTCCTATTCCCCATTGGACCTAACCATACAGCAGTTTATAATTATAAGGATTCTAAACCCTCAAAAATCCTTCCCTAAGACGCCAACAGTTATTGCCAGGCTGGCTGACTGTAGCCATAGTGCTCTGGCATTGGCAAGCTGTTGCTGGCTGTGCAATCACCAGACCCCAAGTCAGCCAATCCCAGAGAAGAACTCTTTTAGGCCTACCCTCGTTCTACAAAGATCTCTACCATACGACAGGGCCTATGTATTCTCAGTCATTACATGACTGTATTAATATTGGTTATTTAGAAAAGAAACAAGCAGAGGTGCCTGGGTAGCCCAGTCGGTTAACTGTCTGACTTTGGCTCAGGTCTCACAGTTCTTGGGCTCGAGCCCCACGTCGGGCTCTGTGCTGACCGCCAGCTCAGAGCCTGGAGCCTGTTTCAGATTCTGTACCTCCCTCTCTCTCTGACCCTCCCCTGCTCACGCTGTCTCTCTGTCTCTCAGAAATAAATAAAAAACATTTAAAAAATATTTAAAAAGAAAAGAAATAAGTGGGTTCCTGTGAGCCTTTCCTTGGCTCCTATTCCTGCCCATGCTTGTCTTGTGGTCTCTTTCCTCTCCCCTCCAGGGTACTGAAAGCCTCCACTTTTGCTCCCTTCCTGCTCCCTTCCCTGAACAGAGTGATGTCTTCCTCCTGTTTTCTAAAACATCTCTAAAACAATGGATTACAAAATGGCTGGAGAACCAAGGCTCTGCTTACAGGAATCAGGGAGAGTTTTGAGGATGGTTCAAAGAGAGAAGGACAATAGATTTTCCTACATATGTAGGTCATCTATTTTGCCTGTCGTTAGTGGGAGATTTCTTCTTTGCTTCTTAAGAACTACAAAATAAAATTATCTGTAGTCTATGCCATCAGCCACCAAAATTCCCAACTTGTCGGGTTCCAACCAGACATGCTTCAGTCACATGCAGCCATTGGGATATGGATGCTGGAGAAGATCCTTTGAGGTAGGATTGCATAATACTCTCTTGGGCCTCTCAGTTGCGCTAGGCCCATTGTAGCCTTCCTGTAAAGACCTGGCCAAAGCACCAAGAAATTGTTCACACATGGTGTGAAGAACAGAGAGCTGCAGCTGGGTTCCCAAGGAGCCGCCGTATCCAAGGCAGAGGAACAGGGTCCTACCATGGACAGTGATATGTCCAGAAGGTTGGAGAGAATGAAAGGGGTGAAAGGCATCAGTCATGCCAAAAGGATGCACTGATGCCACATGTCGCATGCCTGAAGGAGGCCAGATACACAAGGCCTGAGTGTATATCTACTGGATTCACTGATCAGGAGTCTATTCATGAGCTCAGCATTTTTCATACCAATTGTATCAAGTAAAGGGGATGCGTCTTCTATCTACTCTTGGTCACTTGCTTTTGTCCTGACTCCAGCTGCTAAGGTGTCTTCAGGAGGATACCTAGACAAGTGCTCCTCAGCCCAGAGGCCAGGATGTCAGGCCACCATAGCTAGGGAGGAGCCAACAGAATTCTGACTGTTGAATTCTGGCTCAGCTTTGGGCAACCAGAGACAGGCCTAAGGATGACCCCAGGTTGGCAGCGCCGCTAAGAGCTGCTGGGACTGGAAGGACCTGCAGTCACTGGGCCCCATTACTTGGGCTTCCTGTTCAATCAACAGGGACAACACACACCAGGCAGTGCCAGAGTCAGTATCCCCCCCTTGGGTTTCTGCTTTTCTCTTTTATCATCACATGGTTGTTGTGATTGCTGTTAGCACTATTACCATCATCATCATTATTGTAGTTGAATCTGACCCAATGGGATTTGGAGGCCAACATGGAACACTGATGCAGCACAAAGGCATTTTTTTTTATCTTGCCTGCCTCATATATTAAGTTTCAGTTTTATGGGATTAAAACCAGCTGAGGTCTGAGGGCCTCCTCAGGCCCACTTGACTACCTTCAGGCGTCTTGCTGTGGTTTGCCACCCACAGCGGCGAGGACCCTTCTGGGATGCAGACATCATGGCCTTAGAGAGGCTGGCAGGCGGGTGGTCTGGAGAAGCCTCTAATTAAAGCTCTTCAGACCTGCAGCCATGGGACCCTAACCTCTGTTTCTCAGTGTCTGAACACATCTCAAATACCAGATCCTTCACAGGACCTTGAGGGACACAAAACCCAAAAAGTAAGGGTCTGCACTGAGGGAGAGCATGGGGGCTATTATTGGGCTGGAGGCCAGGTCTGGTTCACAGTCACCCCGATTCTTCAGATGGCAAGCATCTGTGCTAGCCCAAGGGAGGAACAAAGGGAAAAGGGAGCAAGAGCCACCATCATGGTCTGGGGACAACTGTACAAATAAACGCCTGGGGAAAGGACCATAAAAGGGCCCATTCTAGAGTTCCTTTTCAGGAAATCATGGCATCATCCCTAGGGCTCCCTGGCAGATCCGATGCACCTTCTGGCTGGAGCTCTCGAGTTGAGTTAGCATGCATACCCCTTCCCCCCTACACTTTCCATTTTGCTCTCGGAGGCCCTGTCAAGGCTTCCTACACTGAAAGTCCCTCTTTGTAAAACAATTGCCTGTGAGAAGTGTTCATTCATTCAATAAAAATACATTTATTAGATTTCTCGTGTGCACCTGCTTAAAACACAATGCCCCAAAAGAGATTCAACACTGATTGCCCCTTGGAGATGGCTTTCACACTGGGAATGAATTTCAGACCTCTATCTGATAGGTAGAGAGCCAAGGGTATGTGGTGGCAGAGTGGTAGGCAGGTAGCTGGTGGGCAGGTGGGTAGAACAGGATCGGGCCTTGCCTACTGCACTCAAAGACTTCCCAAACTTCTTGGGTGCAAAACTCCTTTGATGTCATAGCAAACACCAGAGCACACTTTGAGACTACTTTCAACTTGGACTTTCTGGAGGCTATGATATGTGTCCCTGGAGCCAGGATTCCAAAGCAGGATGTCCTGGTTCCAAAGCACTTGCTCCTCTAGCTTTACTTCAGGCTGAGTTCTCTCTTGCCTGCACGTGTTCCTGGGACAGCATGCATCCCTGGGTTATCTTGGAAGATGTCTGGGCCTGGGGACATCCCATCGGATGTGCCGAGAAGGTGAGCTGGAACAAGGAAGCCTACAGAAATGAACGTGGCAAAAATCGGTCTCTATTGGGCCACAGATAGGTGCTTACCCACTGGGCTCAGTCTTGGTTCTTCTTTCGTAGAGGGAATATCCATGCAGAATCCAGGGGCCAATGGACACCATTTTTAGAGAATCCGTTGGTCTCCTGGGTGCTCCAGCAGATGTTGTGGAAAGGAAAATGGATAAAACTGAGAAAAGAGCAGCCCTATGCTAGGAGTAGCTGCATATCACTGCGACATACCAAAAAGGAATAGAAACTGGTCTCCTACAGGAGAAACAAATTTAGGAATGAGAGGAACAGCTTTTTTTTTTTTTTTTTTTTTTATGGAAAGTATGAAGTGTAAGATCACAAGAAAGGAGTAGCAAGCAGAAAGAAAAAATACAAGCAAGATACTAAAACTGAAGAGAAAATATATGAGGATGTTAAGAATGAAGAAATGACTAATGCACAAAAGATACACTGTCAGAGAATAGCTAGCCTCTAACTTGGGTTTTGTCAAGCTTCTCTGAAAGCTAAGCCTATTTTCACAGGCCATGACTGAGAAGGGTCATCCAGGCTTCCTCAAGCATGTGCACTTGCAGAACATCAGTGACACTCAGAAGGGGTAAGGATGGAATCGAGTCTAATTGGACCCCAGTATATCAGACCAAACCTTTCATCCAATCAGCTCACAAATGTATGTGGATTCATGTCTTATTTCTGCAACTTACAGCTTTATGACTTTGGGCAAATTTATTTAAATGGTCTGGATCTTAATCTCTTCATCAGTAAAATGGATTTGTTACCTACCTCTTTTGGTCATTGTGGGGTCTACATTAAATAAGATAATGTTATGAACACCTAGTAATATACCTGGCACACAGTAAGCCCTTACTAATGTGATCATTCTACTTATCCATCTGGATTTCTATATTTAATTACATTTCCTGGAGCAAAATATCTAGACACCTCAAAAACTTAGAGTGAACTTAAAAATCAGGCAAAGCCCAGTTAACATCTATAGGTATTCAGCCATGCTCCCTTACAGTGGTTTGACCAACCTTCAAATGGCCAGAAAATACATCCCACTACTCCCAGCCCTTACCTCTATAAATAATGTTCAGGTTATTGTTTTCGGCCACTATCCCTTTGATATGGGACTCTGAGCTTGCGAATGGCATCCTGCAGCCAGAGTATTAACAAATCCTGGCTTATCTCTCACCTGCATGTGGTGAATGGTTAGGACACACTGTATTACCCTCTGTGCTCTAGCACTGCTGCCATTTAAACTGTGTAGTCAAAATTATTTGAGGGGTGTAATATGTAATGTGGGTTTTAGTTGAACATGTAAAGAACCTACATGATAAGCTCTTCGCTCAACAGGCTTACAATGATGAAGGCAGAGTGCTCCATAGCACAGACATTAGAATTAGTTCTTTACTGTTCGTTGTATTTTCTATTGGGGCAAATGGTTTTCTCAATGGAATTGCTCCTCTGAAATGGTATGAAAATTAGAAGGGAAATACACATTTTTACTTTTCATTTAATTTTTCATAACAAATATAAGTAAAATAAGATCAACATACATGCAATGTACACTGTGTAAATAAAAAATACTATGTTATATATATAATGTGCCTTAAGGATATGAAATATATGTTATATAGTACATATCTATAAAAAATATTGTGTGTACACAAAATATTATAAAGATCACATAGTAACTGTGGTAAAGGCAATAATGTAACCATGCAGTTCATTTGCTCTCCTTCTAGCCTATCTGGTAAATGGACTTTGGTGAGAAATGATACTCATCACTTTCAGATCCAATTCTAGAAGAACAAATGTGATTCTCTATGCTTCTCTTTCCTTCTGCTTTGGCAAATGAGCTGTGTTCCACATTGGTGTAGCAACAAGATGGTGGAGCATCCATTGCTGGATTCCAGGAGCAGAGCCCCTCTTTCCTTTCCTACCCAATCTCTTGGCTGACTCACAATAGCAGGTAACATGAAGAATGTATCTTTGTTATGTTAAGCCACTGAGATGGTCCAATTAATTTTCTATCCCAATATAACTTATCCTATCCTGGCTGACATAACCACTATTCCTTGGAATTATCTAAATCAAACCTCAAGTAGAACTTTAAATTCAGAGTGAAGAGTAGCAGGTGTTAGAAACAATGATTGCATTTTATTGTCCTTTTCCAATTTGATGTTAAAATCAAGTAATCACTCAATTTTATTAAAAATATTTAAATGTTTTCCTCTTAAATCTGGATAATTTTGTTTAAAATTCCAAACTCTTTTATCTGGATGAGGTTTAAATGCTTTTAAGTCTATAAAGTTCCTCTTATTTCTAGACTGCCTTTCAAGCAAAGGAACTTTCCCTAATAACTAATAAGAACATTTCCCAATCTAGTGAGGGAGAGGCCTTGGAGTTGTGTCTCACTTATACTAAAGAAGGTATTTTTATGACATTAAGATAATTGAGCTAATGCTTATAATGTAAAAATAATAATGATAAAAATGAGAACAGCAGCCCTCTGCCAACGTTATGGTTTATGGAAGACAAAATGAAATGGTGAAGGAAACATTTTTCACAATTCATCACTATAGCTGGATCCAAGTGATACAGGAGGAAGCAAACACAGTTCAGTGGTTGGGGTTCGAGACTATAAAGTGAGAATAATGTACTGCTTGCTGACTGCCTCATTTCACAGGGGTTTTCTGAGGATTAAATGGTTAAAACACTTTGAAGATGACAAATGCTTAAGGGCTAGGCATTATTATTATCTGAAACGATTATTACATCAATTCCTTGTGTAATCAAGTATTATTATTGGAAGCACTGCAAGAAAATCTAATCTTTGGAGATTTTCAGCTCTATTTGCAGAACAAAGGGGCATGGGTATCATTCATCCTAAGTACTTTAGACATGTGAATCAAGAGTATCTAGACAGTGAGTGAATATTTCTTGTTTGCCCTATTTCAACTAATAAGAACGTTGTATTTATTGGCATGATCCAAAAAAGCAATATGGTACTTTGGGGAGGAAAAAACTCACAAGATTTAGATTCTAGAATAAGGTGAAACTAAAATGGAACCCACTCAAACATTTTCAGCTGAGATTAAAACCCCTCCTGGCTATTTGAATAAATTGTTCTTTAAGTAATTAAAACTGTAACCTATGGTCTTTAGTAAATTCTAGTAATTTCTCTGTAGTCAATTTCAAGTATTTTCTAGCTGGCTTCTTTCCAAAGAGTACACCTGTGTGTTAGTTGAACAATGTCTTACTGAAAGATGAAATGAACTAATTTTGTTTGATTTGGATCTTGGTTAAAACTCTGAAGTTAGATATTTATATGCAGAGTCACATAAAGAACACTAGCTTAAATTATTCCACCAGGGACTATAATAAGATTTCCATTTAGCTAATAGAACATTAGAATATGCTTAGCTAATGAAAATGATTTATCTCTGTTTTTCTATCAAACACAAGAGTTGGAGGAGGAGCAAAGAACTATTATTTTAAGTATAGAACTTCTAGTGTTTTAACTTTCTTCCCTTCTGTGCTACATCTTCTTCCTAAATTTATTCACTTTTGTTTCTGAACTTTGAAAAGACCTTGATCTATTTTAATTCATGAAACTCAATAAAACATTGTTTTGGCTTTAAATAATTTTTTAATGCCTTTGATCCCCCTTTTCCATGTAAAATAAAAGCCTAATGTTTCCTATTAAATGGAGGGAATAAAGTTTATTCCAATAACTATTTTCATTTTATGAGGGTAATTTAAGTTTTCACTTTTGTGCATTAATTATATGGGATGTCATAAATGTTGGAAGATGGGATTTGTTTATGTTTCCAGTTTTGATCTCGGTTAGTTTTTTCTTTGTATGGAACTAACACATAAGAGCACGGGTCCCACCAGCCACCCCTGTCCCACCTGCAGGTGTGTGCAATAAGAATATGGTCCCATTCACAACTGTACTACAATTCCTCAACAATCATACTTTCCATGGCCCCACAATGGCCTCCAAGGAGCCCCCATCTTGCTGTGAGAACATGCAAGCTCTCCTCACCCTTGGATGTGTGGGCTTTACACAGCCTTGATGAGAAGGGATATGGCTGATTTCCCCTGCCATCCATGTTTTCTGGGGCCCAAACCTGGTCAAGGTTGGGAGAGATACTTCAGTTTATGAAAGGAGATTTCTAATTGTATGTTCTATGCTGCCTATTTCACCTCCCCCTTGGAGAAAGTAATAAATGTTTGTGATTTTTAAAAAAAGAATATTCAAGGGTGCCTGGGTGGCTCAGTCAGTTGAGCATCTGACTTTTGATTTTAGCTCAGATCATGATCCCAGGGTTGTGGGTTTGAGCCCCATGTCGGGCTCCATGATCAGAGTGCAGCCTGCTTAAGATTCTCTCTCTCTCTCTCTCTTCCTAGCTTGCACTTTCTCTCTCTCTAGAATAAAATAAAATAAATATTCAATTCTACAAGACTTTAGAGAAAAAAATAAGGAGGATAAGTGAAATTAAGTATAGAAATACGTAGCATGTGAGAAACATTTTTTAAAAAGGTAGAAGAAACATGTGCCAAAAATAGACTGGAATGGATAGAAGGCCCAAGTGGGTACTATATATTCATGAGGCATGTGATCCATCAAGTTTTCATAAATAAATATTGATTAGACCTTTAATTAGACACTTGGTGGTGGCACCCATTGAACCTCCACTTGTTCTCAGTGCACCACTCAGTTTGCATGCTTGTTTTGCAACAGTCGTATCCATGGGACACTAGTGATCCACAGGACTGACGTCCAAAAAGCAGTATTTGCATCCTTGAAGGCCATGTGTTCTAAAACTTTAAACATATACATACAAGAAAGTCCTAATCGTATTAATATATATAAAGAGCTCTTATAAATCAATAAGAAAGTTTAATGCAATAAAAATTGGCAAGAATTATAAACATGCAGATTCACAGTAAAAGAAATATATGTTAAAGCATATTTTAGAAGTATTTAAGATCAAAGATAAAGAGAGTCTTTCAGATGCTCTCAGAGCCACACTCTTCTAGCTCCTCTGGTGTTGGGTTGGGACCAGAGAAAGGAAGGGGAAAAGGCCAATGGATTTTGCACCTCTTCTCTGTGGGCTTTTGGGACAGACAACTTGATGCTGGCTCTCCTGCCAGTACAATGTGGTTCTTTGGAAGGCTGCATATTTTTCAACTTTTATAAGGTTCGCCAAAACAATATTTTTCTAGGCATTCTCAGAGATGTCTTATGTATGTTCCCTTATACACTTAAATTTCATTTGGCTGCTTCTGTTCCAGTCCTTTCCCTGGAAGACTGATGTCTCTGCCTCCAAGATTTCCCTACCCTGAAGTCATGGTGTCTCCCAGCCCCAAAATGAGGAGAATGAACCACTCCATGTTCTGCATTACCCTTTGTCACATAGATTCAAGAGAAGTAAACAACCACAATTCTTACAAGAAAGAATTTTGTCATGGACCCTACTCAGGAGATTCAGTTGCAGAAGAAACTAAGGGACCTCCTCTGGATAGTCCCAGGGTGCAATTCACAGAGAAGCTCTTAGGGTGTCTATCCCTCCATCCTTCCTTCATTTCTTTCTTCATTGTTTCTCTACCTCGTCTTCAATGTATAGTCTTGCTACTTAAAGTGGTGTCCAGCAACAGTGAATCACCTGGGAGTAGTTAGAAATGCAGAATGTCAGTCCTACCCAGGCCAACTTCATCAGAACCCACATTTTAACACGATCCTCTGGCCATTCAAAGGCACATTGAAGTTGGAGAGGTACTGATTTCTAGAACAGAATTTCTGGATTCTCCTGCTCCAGTTTTTTACATCCACATTCATGCTTAGCTGGAGTGGCTCTAGAAAGAAAAGCTTTATTCCTCCTCCTTTATCCATCAGATTCTGTCTTATAAAAAACTATCCTTGGTAACATTTTAGTCCTGTACCCTTCTTTTCCGTTTTCTGTTACCCTTTCTTGTAACCTTTGGCCTTCCCTTCCTGTTGATAAATGTCCACTCAGGCTCCTTGGCTCCATTTAGCTTCCTCCCAGAGAGGCTAGAAACACACTCCAAGGATCAGCTGTTGCTAGCTTGAAGGACCCCACCCTGCCTCTTCTAGTGCCAGATGTAATTTAATCATTCCCAGAGTTCAGAGGTTTATGACTTGTTTCTTGTAGCTCCAAATGTGCGGTCAAGATGCCCTGGTGTTGAGTTGGCAGGACTAATGGCTTATTTAAATATTTTCCAATTCTACTCTTTCAGACCACTGCTTCCCCATTGCTATCACTTGGAAATATGAATGTAGTGAAATCATGAGGTTCATGTGAAGTTTGTCTTTAAACTTTTATACTGATTAAGTCACTATTCCAACAGTTTCCATGAATTAAATCTATTCTGAAAGAAAGAGTATCTGGAATTGGAATCCAAAATCTTTCCATAGGTTCTTGGATGTGCTTTGTGAATGTGCTTTTGTTTCCTAGACATGGCAAAAAAAAAAAAAAAAAATTGTATTTGAAGTCCAAAAAGGTAGAGGATGACTTTCTGTGTTTCTGGGGTACTTGGAAAATTCACCTGCATCCACAGAATAAAGTGCTTTTATCTGAATGCACACACATACGTACAACAGCTATACCTTATTGTCCAAACTTCTGGTCCCCATCTGAGATGGACACACACGCACACACACACACACACGCACACACACATTATCTCTAGGAAGAAAAATCGACTCTCAAATTGGTGGTATTATGCATCTTTTAGGCACTGGAATATTGAGGACAATTCAGCTGAAAGACATCACTTGTTATACAACTCAGATGGTTGATGCTGTGGTTTACACAGGCAACAAAATAAAAACATAGGTAAACTGGACTCCATTAAAATTAAAAACTTTTGTACATCAAAGAACACTATCAACAGAATGAAAAGGCAACCATGGCAAGGGGAAAAATCTTTGCAAATCATATATCTCCTAAGAGGTTAATATCCAGAATATAGAAGAAATGCCTACAACCTATCAATAGAAAGGCAAACAGCTCAATTAGAAAACGGGTAAAGGCTTTGAAAGACATGTCCTCAAAGAAGATCTATAAATGGCCAATAAACACATGAAAAGATTCTCCACATCACTTAGCATTAGGAGAATACAAATCAAAAACACAATGAGATACAACTACTAGAATGGCTGTAATTAAAATATTTTAAATAGTAGGTATTGGTAAGGATGTGGAGAAATTGGAACACTGTACATTGCTGGTGGGAATGTAAAATGGTGCAGCCACTCTGGAAAAGTTGTTGGTTCCCCCAAAAACTGAACAAAGAATTACCATATTGGACCAGCAATTCCATTCATAGATATATACCTGAAAACAGAGACTCAAACAGATACTTGTCTGCCAATGTTCATAGTAGTGTTATGCACAAAAAATGGAAATAACCCAAGTGTTCATCAACAGATGGGCAAATAGATAAACCAGATGTGGTATATACATACAAAGGAATATTGTTCATTAATAATAAAAAGAAAAAGAATGAAGTTCTGATGCATACTACAATGTGGGTAAAAATTGAAGACATTATGTCAAGTGAAATTAGCCAGACAAAAAAGTATTCTATGACTACACTTACATGAAATATCTAGAACACGCAAGTTCATAGATACAGAATGTAAATAAACTTTACTAGGAATTGGACAGAGGGAAGAATCAGTAATTATTTTTTAATGGGTAGGTCACTAGATTCATACAGAGAAGCCATAGACTACTCCATTTGCAGAAAGGAATCTCAAAGAACTTGGGGCCATGTTTTAAAACCACCAAACCCTCAGTAGTGGGTTGAATTGTGACCTGCCCAAAGTCCTAAAGCCTGATACTGTGAATGTGTACTGTTTTGGAAATAGGGTCTTTGCAGATCTAGTTAAGGATCTTGGTATGACACCATCCTGAATTAGGGTGGGCCCTAAATCCAATAACTGGTGTCCTAATTAGAGAAAAGAGAGAGAAATTTAAGATGCACAGCCATAGAGACATGGGAAAGAAAGCCAGGTGAAGATGCAGGCAGAGACTGGAGTTATGACAAGCCAAGGAATGGCAGGACCAGCAGAGACTGGGAGAGGCAAGGAAGGTTTCTTCCCTAGAGACTTCAGATGGAACATAGCCCTGCCTACACCTCGAATTCAAACTTCTGGCCTCCAAAACTGTAATAGAATACATTCCTGCTGTTTTAGGCTACCATGTTTATGGAAATATGTTATGGCAGCTCTAGGAAATGAATATACTACACCTGTGAAGGAATAAAGAATTATTTAAGTTTTTAGCTTTTACCTTTTCCAGTAAATTTGGGGGGGTTGGGAGGTGCTGCTGTCAATATAGAATCTCTCTCCTCTACTCTTCTTACAACATGGCAGGGTCTCTGATACAGCACTGTCTATCCTTGACTAACCTTGGTGGCAAATCAAGTTCAAGAGTGCTATGGCTATCACTCTACTTGTGATATCCCTGCTTTTCCAAATAAGAAATTGCTGATTTTGCCCCTCAAGATGGGCCATCCACTTTAGAGAGCTCTGTTCTGCCAGCTTTCTCTGAGATATACAGACATATACATCATCTTGTGGTTCCTCCGGCTCAGCCTCCACTGCATTTCCTCTTGGCTGTGGTTCGAGGTTATAGATGTTTCCTTTTTTGTTGAAGATGGAGTTAGGTCTGATTTTTGTTTTCCTTGTTGCTTTGATTTAATCTCCAAGATAAGAATGTGGCATCATCTTAACTTTATTCTGCCATTTAAAAACTCATTTATAGGGGTGCCTGGGTGGCTGGCTCAGTTGGTTAAGCATCCAACATTGGCTCAGGTCATGATTTCATGGTTTGTGAGTTCGAGCCACATGTGGGGTTCTATGCTGACAGCTTAGAACCTGGAGCCTGCTTCTGATTTTATCTCCCCTCTCTGCCCCTCCCCTGCTCTCTCTCTCTTTCTCTGTCTCAAAAATAAACATTAAAAAAAAAATTAAACTGGACTCGGGGCAAGATGGCGGAGAAGTAAGGAGCTCCATACTTGCACTCGCACCCATACATCACACAGAAAAGATCTGAAGCCATTGGAAACCTTACAAAACCTGAGAGATTGGGAGAAAAAGGACGTAGAATCCACTGAGAGAGCCTTCTAACGTGAGTGTGAACCGGGGAAGATAAAATCAGGCCGGATCGGAGACTCCAGGGTGGGAGGCGATCCCCCTCTACCCTCTACGGGGAGTGAGAGGGGAAAAGGAGAGAGTCCGAAACAGAAAAACCTCCGCACG